>NW_011486662.1:14045-22115 GCF_000754665.1 Bison bison bison | reverse complement strand
GAATCAGTCTGTTGTTCCATGTTCAGTTCTAACTGTTGCCTCCTGACCTGCATATAGGTTTCTCAAGAGGCAGGTCAGGTGGTCTGGTATTCCCATTTCTTGAAGAATTTCCCACAGTTTATTGTGATCCACACAGTCAAAGGCTTTGGCATAGTCAATAAAGCAGAAATAGATGTTTTTCTGGAACTCTCTTGCTTTTTCAATGATCCAGCAGATGTTGGCAATTTGATCTCTGGTTCCTTTGCCTTGTCTAAAACCAGCTTGAACATCAGGAAGTTCACGGTTCATGTATTGCTGAAGCCTGGCTTGGAGAATTTTGAGCATTACTTTACTAGCATGTGAGATGAGTGCAATTGTGCAGTAGTTTGAGCACTCTTGGCATTTCCTTTCTTAGGGATTGGAATGAAAACTTGGAGAAGCTCTATACAGTCTGCAAAAACAAGACCAGGAGCTGACTGTGGCTCACATCATGAACTCCTTATTGCCAAATTCAGACTTAAATTGAATAATGCAATAACTGAGATCAAAAGCACTCTGGAGGGAACCAACAATAGAATAACTGAGGCAGAAGACAGGATAAGTGAGGTGGAAGACAAAATGGTGTAAATAAATGAAGCAGAGAATAAAAAAGAATTAAAAGAAATGAGGACAACCTCAGAGACCTCTGGGACAATGTTAAATGGCCAACATTCGAATTATAGGAGTCACAGAAGAAGAAGACAAAAAGAAAGGCCATGAGAAAATACTTGAGGAGATAATAGTTGAAAACTTCCCTAAAATGGGGAAGGAAACAGCCACCCAAGTCCAAGAAGCACAGAGTCCAAAACAGGATAAACCCAAGGCAAAATACCCCAAGACACATATTAATCAAATTAACAAAGATCAAACACAAAGAAAAAATATTAAAAGCAGCAAGGGAGAAACAACAAATAGCACACAAGGGGATTCCCATAAGGATAACAGCTGATCTTTCATTAGAAACTCTTCAGGCCAGGAGGGTGTGGCAGGACATACTTAAAGTGATGAAAGAGAAAAACCTACAACCAAGATTACTGTACCCACCAAGGATCTCATTCAACTATGAAGGAGAAATCAAAAGCTTTACAGATAAGCAAAAGCTGAGAGAATTCAGCACTATCAAACCACCTCTTCAACAAATGCTAAAGGATCTTCTCTAGACAGGAAACACAGAAAAGGTTTATAAACTCGAACCCAAAACAGCAAAGTAAATGGCAACAGGATCATACTTATCAGTAACTACCTTAAATGTAAATAGGTTGAATGCTCCAACCAAAAGACAAAAACTGGCTGAATGAATACAAAAACAAGACTCCTATATATGCTGTCTACAAGAGACACACCTCAAAACAAGGGACACGTACAGACTGAAAGTTAAGGGCTGGAAAAAGATATTTCATGCAAATGGAGACCAAAAGAAACCTGGAATAGCAATACTCGTATCAGATAAAATAGACTTTGAAATAAAGGCTGTGAAAAGAGACAAAGAAGGACACTACATAATGATCAATCCAAGAAGAAGATATAACAATTATAACTATACATGCACCCAACATAGGAGCACTGCAATATGTAAGGCAAATGCTAATAAGTATGAAAGGGGAAATTAATAGTAACACAATAATAGTGGGAGATTTTAAAACCCTACTTACACCTATAGATAGATCAACTAAACAGAAAATTAGCAAGGAAACACAAATTTTAAAAGATACAATGGACCAGTTAGACCTAATTGATATCTATAGGACATTTCACCCCAAAACAATAAATTTCACCTTTTTCTCAAGTGCACACAGAACCTTCTCCAGGATAGATCACGTCCTGGGCCATAAATCTAGCCTTGGTAAATTCAAAAAATTGAAATAATCTCAGGCATCTTTTCTGATCATAATGTGATAAAATTAGACGTCAACTCGAAGGAAATGGCAACCCACTCCAGTGTTCTTGCCTGGAGAATCCCAGGGATGGGGTAGCCTGGTGGGCTGCCACCTCTGGGGTCGCACAGAGTCGGACACGACTGAAGCGACTTAGCAGCAGCACAGGAAAAAAACTATTTAAAATTCCAACATATGGAGGCTAAACAACACGCTTCTGGATAACCAACAAATCACAGAATAAATCAAAAAAGAAATCAAAATATGCATAGAAACAAATGAAAATGAAAACACAACAACCCCAAACCTATGGGATTCAGTAAAAGCACTGCTAAGGGGAAGGCTCATAGCAGTACAGGCTTACCTGAAGAAACAGGAGAAAAATAAAATAAATAACCTAACTCTATACCTAAGGCAACTTAAAAAAGAAGAAATGAAGAACCCCAGGGTTAGTAGAAGGAAAAAAATCATAAAAACTAGGGCAGAAATAAATGAAAAAGAAACAAAGTATACCATAGCCAAAATGAACAATGCTAAAAGCTGGTTCTTTGAGAAGATAAATAAAAAAGACAAACCATTAGCCAGACTCATCAAGAAAAAAAAGGAGAAGAATCAAATAAACAAAATTAGAAATGAAAATGGAGAAATCACAACAGACAACACAGAAATACAAAGGATCATAATAGACTACTGTCAGCAACTATATGCCAATAAAATGGACAACTTGGAAAAAATGGACAAATTCTTAGAAAAGTATAACTTTCCAAAACTGAACCAGGAAGAAATAGAAAGTCTTAACAGACCCATCACAAGCACGGAAATTGAAACTGTAATCAGAACCTTCCAACAAACAAAAGCCCAGGACCAGATGGATTTAGAGCTGAATTCTACCAAAAATTTAGAGAAGAGCTAACACCTATCCTACTCAAACTCATCTAGAAAATTGCAGAGGAAGATAAACTTCAAAACTCATTCTATGAGGCCACCATCACCCCAGTACCAAAATCAGACAAAGATGCCACAAAAAAAGAAAACTACAGGCCAATATCACTGATGAACATAGATGCAAAATCCTTAACAAAATTCTAGCAAACAGAATCCAACAACATATTAAAAGATCATACATCATGACCAAGTGGGCTTTATCCCAGGGATGCAAGGATTCTTCAATATTCACAAATCAATCAATGTGATACACCACATTAACAAATTGAAAGATAAAAACCACATGATTATCTCAATAGGTGCAGAGAAAGCCTTTGACAAAATTCAACATCCTTTTATGAAAACCCTCCAGAAAGTAGGCTTAGAAGGAACATACCTCAACATAATAAAAGCCATATATGATAAATCCACAGCAAACATTATCCTCAATGGTGAAAAATTGAAGGCATTTTCCCTAAAGTCAGGAACAAGACAAGGGTGCCCACTCTTACCACTACTATTCAATATAGTTTTGGAAGTTTTAGCCACAGCAATCAGAGAAGAAACATAAATAAAAGGAATCCATATTGGAAAAGAAGAAGTAAAACTCACTGTTTGCAGAAGTAAAACTCTCACATGATCCTCACATAGAAAACCCTAAAGACTCCACCATAAAATTACTATAACTAATCAATGAATATAGAAAAGTTGCAGGATATAAAATTGAGACATAGAAATCCCTTGCATTCCTGCTGCTGCTGCTGCTGCTAAGTCGCTTCAGTCGTGTCCGACTCTGTGCAATCCCATAGATGACATCAGGCTCCCCCATCCCTGGGATTCTCCAGGCAAGGACACTGGAGTGGGTTGCCATTTCCTTCTTCAATGCATGAAAGTGAAAAGTGAAACTGAAGTTGCTCAGTCATGCCTGACTCTTAGCGACCCCATGGACTGCAGCCCACCAGGCTCCTCTGTCCATATACTAACAATGAGAAAATAGAAAAAGAAATCAAGGAAACAATTCCATTTACCATTGCGATGAAAAGAATAAAATACTTAGGAATAAATCTACCTAAAGAAACAAAAGACCTATATTTAGAAAACTATAAAACACTGATGAAGGAAATCAAAGATGACACGAATAGATGGAGAAATATACCATGTTCATGGATCAGAAGAATCAGTATAGTGAAAATGAGTATACTACCCAAAGCAATCTATAGATTCAATGCAATCCCTATCAAGCTACCAATGGCATTTTTTTCAGAGAACTAGAACAAATAATTTCACAATTTGTATGGAAATACAAAATAATACTTCAAATAGCCAAAGCAATCTTGAGAAAGAAGAACGGAACTGGAGGAATCAACCTGCCTGGCTTCAGGCTCTACTACAGATCTACAGTCATCAAGACAGTATGGTACTGGCACAAAGACAGAAATACAGATTAATGGAACAAAATAGGAAGCCCAGAGATAAATCCACACACCTATGGACACCTTATCTTTGACAAAGGAGACAAGAATATACAAGGGAGAAAAGACAATCTCTTTAACAAGTGGTGCTGGGAAAACTGGTCAACCACTTGTAAAAGAATGACTCTGAAACACTTTCTAACACCATACACAACAATAAACTCAAAGTGCATTAAAGATCTAAACATAACACCAGAAACTATAAAACTCCTAGAGGAAAGCATAGGCCAAACACTCTCTGACATAAATCACAGCAGGATCCTCTATGACCCACCTCCTAGAGTAATGGAAATAAAAACAAAACTAAACAAATGGGATCTATTAAACTTAAAAGCTTTTGTACAATGAAGGAAACCATAATCAAGGTAAAAAGACAGCCCGAAGAACGGGAGAAAATAATAGCAAATGAAGCAACTGACAAAGAATTAATATCAAAAATATACAAACAGCTCCTGCAGCTCAATTCCAGAAAAATAAATGACCCAATCAAAAAATGGGCCAAAGAACTAAACAGACATTTCTCCAAAGAAGACATACAGATGGCTAACAAACACATGAAAAGATGCTCAACATCACTCATTATCAGAAATGCAAATCAAAACCACAATGAGGTACCATCTCATGTCTGTCAGATGGCTGCTATCAAAAAGTCTACAAACAACAAATTCTGGAGAGGGTGCGAAGAAAAAGAAACCCTCTTACACTATTGGTGGGAATGCAAACTAATATAGCCACTATGGAGAACAGTGTGGAGATTCCTTAAAAAACTGGAAATACAACTGCCATACAACCCAGCAATCCCACTGCTGGGCATATGCACTGAGGAAACTAGAATTGAAAGAGACACGTGCACCCCAGTGTTCATCGCAGCACTGTTTACAATAGCCAGGACATGGAAGCAATCTAGATGTCCATCAGCAGATGAATGGATAAGAAAGCCGTGGTACATATACATAATGGAATATTACTCAGCTATTAAAAAGAATGCATTTGAATCAGTTCTAATGAGGTGGATGAAACTAGAGCCTATTGTACAGAATTAAGTAAGTCAGAACAAAAAACACCAATGCAGTATATAAACGCATATATATGAAATTTAGAAAGATGGTAACGATGACCCTATATGCGAGGCAGCAAAAGGGACACAGATGTAAAGAACAGACTTTTGGACTTGGTGGGAGAAGGCTAGAGTGGGATGATTTGAGAGAATAACATTGAAACATGTATATTATCATATGTGAAATAGATCACTGGTCCAGGTTTGATGTAAGAGACAGGGTGCTCAGGGCTGGTGCACTGGGATGACCCTGAGGGATGGGATGGGGAGTGAGATGGGAGGGGGGTTCAGGATGGGGAACACATGTATACCCGTGGCTGATTCATGTGAATGTATAGCAAAACCCACCACCATATTGTAAAGTAATTGCTGCTGCAGCTGCTAAGTCACTTCAGTCGTGTCCGACTCTGTGCGACCCCATAGATGGCAGCCCACCTCCAATTAAAATAAATAAATTAAAAAAAAAAAGAACCCCAACATACTCGCACCTGATATCAGACTTCCAATCTCCAGAACTGTGAGAAAATAAATTTCTGTTGGTTAAGCCACCTAGTCTGTGGTATTTTGTTATGGCAGCCCAAGCTGATTAAGACACCACTTCATTTTAACACAGCCTCAAGAAGGCTTACTTCCTAAGCTTAACCTCATGCTGTTTTACTGTAGCTCTAACAGATGATCTACCTAATTTAAATCTCACTGTCTGACTCCAATCCACTCTTACTAAAAGTTTACAGAATAATTAGGCAACCTCCAGAGGTATTCTGGCTCAAAAAAATGCACTGGGTTACTTTCAACAAATGGTACTGAATTTGTGCATGAAAAGTTTATTGACTACTATCTGCAAAGCAGGATAAGGGTCTGATTTTCTTAGTAGCTGTTGCCTATATTCAGAATAGCACCTGATGTCACTATGGACCCAATTTGGTATGCCATTTTTTTTTCTCTCAAAATAAAAATGCAAAAGAAAAAAAATGACTTTAGGAAACTTAGTTAAAAGGAAGAAAAACCAACTCTCAATTTGAGACTCCAAAATTTAACTCCTAAAAGGGAATTTTTGTCTTCTTTCTTCTGTCCTCAAGTCTCCTTATTTGTTGCTTTAGAAGGTATCTGGGGAAGATGGGGCATGTCCTAAATATGATAGTTCACAGATTGATGGACAGAATGACAGTGCCATTAAAGCTATAGATATCCTTGCTTAGAAGCTTGTGAAATCAGGTTGGTGGTGATTCTAAACAGAGCTGTCCTGGAAATTATATTGTTTCCTCTAACCCTACAGGTTTTTCTTGAATTTTTATTGTGTCTGGTAACAATAACTCAATTATGTATTATAGCCTTTTCACATAAGTCATCAGACTATTGTCTTGCTTTAATTTAGGTATTCTTCAGTCTTGGCTTAGAAGTAGATTATAAACTTTGACCATAATCCTTCCCTTAGCATTTGCCTGTGTTATAGTGTTAAAATGTTTTATCTTCAGAGTGCTAAATGATAATATATAGCCACTTTTCTGTCGAATGATCAAGGACACTTAATCATGACATCCAATAGCAATGCACATTTGGGTTGATCATAATTCTAGATGACAATCTATCCTATAGAATGAACTGGATGGAGAATGACTAAAAGTTTGTTTATAGACTAAAAGTTTATTATGACAATATAATTTCTTGCCTCTATGTTAAACAATTGCTTAAACCATTCTCTCCTCTGCTTTTGAATATATGACCTTGTCCTTATTTAAATAGTACTGAGACGAATCACAAGTTAGTTACTTGGTCCAGAAAATGCCTTTTCCTGGAATATAAGAGCAACTAACATGCTCATTAAGAACAATGGCTTGTTTATCAAGCTTCAAGGCCATGGCCCCACTGTGCACACAAATACAAAACTAGTATGTCATAATTTGCCCATTCTGCACCAGATCCCTGTCTTGCAACATCTACCTCACATTTATTCAACCTAAGCCCTAAAACTTTTTTATAATTTTCTAATTCCCAGCTTTTGGAATACTACTATCCCTTATGATTATACAGTGTAAATGAGAAATAGATTTAAGGGACTAGATCTGATAGATAGAGTGCCTGATGAACTACGGACGGAGGTTTGTGACATTGTACAGGAGACAGGGATCAAGACCATCCCCATGGAAAAGAAATGCAAAAAAGCAAAATGGCTGTGTGGGGAGGCCTTACAAATAGCTGTGAAAAGAAGAGAAGCGAAAAGCAAAGGAGAAAAGGAAAGATATAAGCATCTGAATGCAGAGTTCCAAAGAACAGCAAGAAGAGATAAGAAACCCTTCCTCAGGGATCAATGCAAAGAAAGAGAGGAAAACAACAGAATGGGAAAGACTACAGATCTCTTCAAGAATATTAGAGATACCAAGGGAACATTTCATGCAAAGATGGGCTTGATAAAGGACAGAAATGGTATGGACCTAACAGAAGCAGTAGACATTAAGAAGAGGTGGCAAGAATACACAGAAGAACTGTAAAAAAAGATCTTCATGGCCCAGATAATCATGATGGTGTGATCACTGACCTAGAGCCAGATATCCTGGAATGTGAGGTCAAGTGGGCCTTAGAAAGCATCACTATGGACAAAGCTAGTGGAGGTGATGGAATTCCAGTTGAGCTATTCCAAATCCTGAAAGATGATGCTGTGAAAGTGCTGCACTCAATATGCCAAGCAAATTTGGAAAACTCAGCAGTGGCCACAGGACTGGAAAAG
>NW_011486662.1:13466-13795 GCF_000754665.1 Bison bison bison | reverse complement strand
TGCCAAAGAGTGCTCAAACTACCACACAATTGCACTCATCTCACACGCTAGTAAAGTAATGCTCAAAATTCTCCAAGCCAGGCTTCAGCAATATGTGAACCGTGAACTTCCTGATGTTCAAGCTGGTTTTAGACAAGGCAAAGGAACCAGAGATCAAATTGCCAACATCTGCTGGATCATTGAAAAAGCAAGAGAGTTCCAGAAAAACATCTATTTCTGCTTTATTGACTATGCCAAAGCCTTTGACTGTGTGGATCACAATAAACTGTGGAAAATTCTTCAAGAAATGGGCATACCAGACCACCTGACCTGTCTCTTGAGAAACCTGT
>NW_011486662.1:9159-13313 GCF_000754665.1 Bison bison bison | reverse complement strand
ATGGGAAATAGATGGGGAAACAGTGGAAACAGTCTCAGATTTTATTTTTTTTGGGGCTCCAAAATCACTGCAGATGGTGACTGCAGCCATGAAATTAAAAGACGTTTACATCTTGGAAGAAAAGTTATGACCAGCCTAGATAGCATATTGAAAAGCAGAGACATTACTTTGCCAACAAAGGTCCGTCTAGTCAAGGCTATGGTTTTTCCTGTGGTCATGTATGGATGTGAGAGTTGGACTGTGATGAAAGCTGAGCACCGAAGAATTGATGCTTTTGAACTGTGGTGATCGAGAAGACTCTTGAGAGTCCCTTGGACTGCAAGGAGATCCAACCAGTCTATTCTGAAGGTGATCAGCCCTGGGATTTCTTTGGAAGGAATGTTGCTAAAGCTGAAACTCCAGTACTTTGGCTACCTCATACAGAGTTGACTCATTGGAAAAGACTCTGATGCTGGGAGGGATTGGGGGCAGGAGGAGAAGGGGACGACAGAGAATGAGACGGCTGGATGGCATCACTGACTCGTTGGATGTGAGTCTCAGTGAACTCCAGGAGTTGGTGATGGACAGGGAGGCCTGGCGTGCTGCGATTCATGGGGTCGCTAACAGTTGGACACGACTGAGCGACTGAACTGAACTGAAGACTGTCAAGGTGGTGTTCTTCCATACTGCAATCAATTTAACAAACTCATCTTTGCTTAATCAATATGTTTTCCTGGTGGTGTCTGAGAGAGGGTTTCAGTATATCTTGCCTCTATTTCTCACTTTAATGAGACTGTTTTTATGACATCTGAAACACAGTAGGCTTCTTTGGGAAGCAAACGCTTGCAATCTAATTTGCTTAAGGGCGAGACACTTAGCTTAACTGAGCAATCAATGAGCGTCTATCCTTCTATGTCATTTTCACTCTTTCATTCTTATAGTTGAGGTGTAAAGGCAGTTGAGTTCTCTAATTTTCTAATCCAAGACTTTGCATTTCTAGGTTATCTATTCCTTTCATTTTTCCTTTAATCCAATTAATTCTTTTCTTAGCACATCTCTTTAATACCGTGTATCTTAGCCTGTTCAGGTGGCTACAACAAAAATATAGATTGGGTGGCATAAACAACAAACTTTTATTTCTCATAGTCCTGGAGGCTGGGCAATCCAAGATCAGTATGCCATCATGGTTGGGTTCCGGTGATGACTCTCTTTCTGGCTTGCAGACGGTCGTCTTCTTGCTGCATCTTCACAAAGCAGAGAGATTGCTGGTCTGTTATTTCTCTTACAGAGGTATTAGTCGCATTTTGAGGGTTCTACCTTCATGACCTCATCTAACTTAACCACCTCCTAGAGTCCCCACTTCCTAATACCACCACATTGGGCAGTAGGGCTTCAACATTTGAAGTATAGGGAGACACACACATGCAGCCCATAAAATTTTGTAAAGAATAGGAAGGAAAAGTAACACACACTAACTTTTTGCAACCACTTTCCTTGGATATGGGCTTCCCTTGTGGTGCAACTGGTAAAGAATCTGCCTGCATTGTGGGAGACCTGGGTTTGATCCCTTGGTTGGGAAGATCCCCTGGAGAAGGGAAAGGCTACCCACTCCAGTATGCTGGCCTGGAGAATTCCATGGACTGTATAGTCCATGGGGTTGCAAAGAGTCAGACACGCATGAGTGAATGTCACTTTCACTTCCTGGGATATACAGGCTCAGTAGGCATGTTGTTTGCACTCTAGATTATCTTTGCTCTTTTGCCATTGTGTAACATAAATCTTTCTCTTTTCAGCCTCTAATATCAATTCCTTTACTAAGTCCTGCCTGACCATTAGTAACCCCACTTGATTTTGATTTCTATTAGTTTGGGTAATGCCAAACATGGACACAGAATAACCAAATACTCATGAATTAACACAATGTAAATTTCCAGGTGGTTAGTGGTAAAGAACCTGCTTGCCAATGCAGGAGACATAAGAGACTTGGGTTCGATCCCTGAGTCAGGAAGATCCCCTGGAGGAAGGCATGATAACCAACTCCAGTATTCTTGCCTGGAGAATCCCATGGACAGAGGAGCCTGGTGGGCTACCGTCCATAGGGTTGCAAAGAGTCAGACATGAATGAAGAGATTTTGCATGCATTCATTATCATGCAGGTATCTAACAGTCCAAAGAAGGTATTTCTGGTTAAGAAGCATCTTTGTCTATAAGGTGAATCCATACTGTGGATCCACTATCTTCAGTTCCTGCTTCTGAAGATTGATATAATTGTGTGACTCAAATTTGGGGGTGTGGAAAGATCATTGCACATAGGAGGATTTTTTACAGGTTAGGCCAGATTGGCACACATCACTTCCACTCACAACTGACTTTAACTCAATCACATGGACAAACTTGACTGCAAGGAAGCCTGGAAAGTGGGGCAGAACTGTAAGTCTTGCAAGAAAAGGAAATGAGTATGATGAAAAGCTGGACATTCTTCGCCACCAGCTGTGTCTTTTTAAGCATGCAGGTTGACACTTAGGTAAACAAACTCCTAGAGACAGTGTCAGGCAGTAGGTAATGGTGCTGGAAATAGAGATGCAAGAGCTCAGCCTCTGATGTGGCTGGGGAAATGACTGACAAGAGACATAACTTATAAAATTGTGATATGGATAAGGAAAGACATCAAATATTGAGATGAGTAGAATGTGCAGAAATTGTACATTAATGTATTAGAGGCAACATTGAATGTACATGTTTAGGGGCAGAAATGATTATGGTGGGTTTGAGGGGCTGTGAGGGGATTTGCCTGATATGCAGATTTCTTTTAGAAACTAAGAAAAACTAATCTCTGATTGGAGATGTTGGAATGGAACTGAGATCAGCTCACATTAAAAAGTTATAATCTAGACTCATTTAAATAGTACTGACCTTTTAGAATCATTGTCTACTTATATATAATTTTGTTCCCTTTAGGACTGCAGGCTTGTAGTTCAGCATTTGATACTTTGCTTTAGGTAGAAGATCTGTGTCAAGAATAGATACACAGACTCTCAAAAGGGGATGACTGGGAATGGCTTACTATGCATTCATTATGTTCTCCAATGTCAGCAGGAGTTTTCTGGGTCGCTGGTAGTTGTGTGGATAATGGCTGGAAGATGGAGTCGTAATTACTAAGACTGGCTTTGCAGAGGCACCACCGAGGACAGCTTTGTTGGAACATATCTTTGTCTGAGATGATTAGATACTGCAGATAGATCATTGAAAGAGATACGGGTAAAACTCTTAATTCCTTTGGCAAATCAGTGTGATTTTATAGTTAATGTGCTTGATTAAAAAAATGGGAAACTGATAATAGAATCTTTCAAAATATATAGTCTATTCAATATGAAAAAAGAGTCCATTTATAATGTCCTAGTATTCCCAAAGGGCTTTCTTATAATAAAAAGTTAATTTTATATTTTTGTATCTCAGGAAACTGAAACATGTTTCAAAGAAATACAGTGAGCTGTTCAGGGAGGGTGAGGAGTATAGAAATAAGGAGATCCAATCCTGTATCTCCCGTGAGATTTTTTTCTTATTTAGGGTGACCTGTGTTATTTGTGGGGAAAAACAATCATGACTGCTCAATTGAACTCTTTCTAAAGGCGAGGACAGTAAACTCAAATCCAAAATAATATATTTGTGTTGTTATAATACTCTAGTAATGATATCCTTATCTTTGATTACTCAAACATGGCACAGAGTTGAACCCTTCAATGATTGTATGACTTATATGTGAAATATATATTGTGTATAATAGACAGTCTTCATTCTCTATAATCCTAGCTAAGAAATATGCAGAGAGATAAGATGTGCCTTATGAACTTGAGAAAAATATCTGAATTCTTTCTTTCTTATATTAGGTTTGTTATTAATAAATTAGATTGGAAAATTTTTGAGAGGGAAAGTTTGGTACCATTAGGAATTACTCTGGAAACATATAAATTAACTTGGATATATGGTCCACTGGAGAAGGGAATGGCAAACCACGTCAGTAGTCTTGCCTTGAAAACCCCATGAACAGTATGAAAAGGCAAAATGATAGGATACTGAAAGAGAAACTCCCCAGGTCACTAGGTGCCCAATATGCTACTAGAGATCAGTGGAGAAATAACTCCAGAAAGAATGAAGGGATGGAGCCAAAGCAAAAA
>NW_011486662.1:8586-9059 GCF_000754665.1 Bison bison bison | reverse complement strand
CAGCCATTATATCTACTACTGCAGGCAGGAATCCCTCAGAAGAAATGGAGTGGCCATCATGGTCAACAAAAGAGTCCAAAATGCAGTACTTGTATGCAATCTCAAAAACGACAGAATGATCTCTGTTTGTTTCCAAGGCAAACCACTCAATATCACAGTAATCCAAGTCTATGCCCCAACCAGTAATGCTGAACAAGCTGAAGTTGAACGGTCCTATGAAGACCTACAAGACCTTTTAGAAGTTGTACTCTACAAGAACCTTTAGAACCTTTTAGAACTAACACGCAAAAAATATGTCCTTTTCATTATAGGGGACTGGAATGCAAAAGTAGGAAGTCAAGAAACACCTCGAGTAACAGGCAAATTTGGCCTTGGAATACCAAATGAAGCAGGGCAAAGACTAATAGAGTTTTGCCAAGAAAATGCACTGGTCATAACAAACACCCTCTTCCAACAACACAAGAGAAGACTCT
>NW_011486662.1:3947-5446 GCF_000754665.1 Bison bison bison | reverse complement strand
TCACTTTCATTCATTGGAGAAGGAAATGGCAACCCACTCCAGTGTTTTTGCCTGGAGAATCCCAGGGACGGGGGAGCCTGGTAGGCTGCCATCTATGGGGTCACACAGAGTCGAACACGACTGAAGCGACTTAGCAGCAGCAGCAGCATTTGCACAAATTATGGAAAATAACACTAAAGGGCATTTGACAGTAAAGGCATATATAACCACAGTTTTATTATAGCTCCAATATCATTATTATAATCTTTAAGACTTTATTTCTGACTTGTTTTAATGTGTGCTATTTTTCTCAAAGAAATTAAGAAATTATTACCAGAGTTATAACACATACGATAGAATAAAGAATTTAAACCATACAGAAAACATAAAATGAAAAGCAAAAGGCACTATTCCTACCCACACTTCATACTTCAAGCCTCATATTTCATAGTAATAATTTGTAATAATTTTAGTTTTTGCTCCTTCTAGATATTATCACAATAACTCTAAAATAATATGTTCATTCCCCATTTTGTGATTAATCATCTTTACTCTGTGTCTTATGACTACCTGCTATGAAAAGCAATGTATTAGTTTCTTATTGTCTTCTCTTCTTTCAATTTATAACCACCTGATTATAATTATTCTATTGAGCATTTAACTTTTTATGTAAATATAATTTTTCTGATTATCAAAATGATATATTCTCATGGCAAAATTGAGAAAGCAAGTTAAAATGTAAGGAGGAAGAAAAGGTGACCTGCAATCTCACCCTCGCTGTCAGACTGTATGCTAATATTTTGAAGACCATATTTCATGTCATTCTTTGTCAGTATATTAACATATATACACTCACATTAGAAACATCTATATGCTTATTTTCACCCTAGGTTGTGCTTCCCAGGAAAAAGACTCTGAAAACAGGGCTTGTGTTTAGGAAATTAATTGGACACAGTATCAAAGAGCAAGGAAAGTGAGAGGATACATTGGGAGAAACTGGGCTAAGATGCAGTTACTCCAAAAATCTCAACCGATTCAATGGGGAGCTTAGAAGCCCACCTGTCTCTTGTCTCAGGAAATGTTAAGAATTTTAAGTATCCAGCCTGAGGCCCACTTCTTCGTGCCCCATGGAATGTAAACAGAAGGCCAGTTGTAAATGTCTAGCCTGGAGCCCATCTATCTCCTCCCTCATCACAATGTACAAGTAATTTTAAAGGTCATGTGCAACTTTCAAAATTATATACTATTAGTGTATTAGTATTGTCAATTTCTTGTTTATTTCCCCCTCCATTCTCTCCTATATTCTCCTCATAGTGACCAAAGTTATCTATCTCATACATATTCTTTCTTACCTTTCTGCTTGCTCACATATTTATATATTATCACCCGTGCTTTTGGAGAAGGCAATGGCACCCCACTCCAGCACTCTTGCCTGGAAAATCCCATGGATGGAGGACCCTGGTGGGCTGCAGTCCATGGGGTCGCTAAGAGTTGGACACGGCTGAGCGACTTCACTTTCA
>NW_011486662.1:0-479 GCF_000754665.1 Bison bison bison | reverse complement strand
GCTATTATAAACAGTGCTGTGATGAACATTGGGGTACACGTTTCTCTTTCAGTTCTGGTTTCCTTGGTGTGTATGCCCAGCAGTGGGATTGCTGGATCATAAGGCAGTTCTATTTCCAGTTTTTTAAGGAATCTCCACACTGTTCTCCATATTTTTAGTCTGAGAGTCAATTTTGTAACCTTGTTGATAAAAGTCAAATTATTAATATTTATGCAAAGCCAAATGAGTGTGCTAATTCCAAACTTTGAAGTTGGTATTTGTGAGTGTGTGTATGTATATGACAAATAAGTGAAAATGGCCTTGTGAAATTGTCTGGTATTGGTATAATAGAAAATTAAAAAAAATTGTATATATACAATATGTAAAGATAAAATTAAGATCTTTCAAAGTAATTTCTTTCTTTTTTTTTTTTTGCTGGGAGGGATTGGGGGCAGGAGGAGAAGGGGATGACAGAGGATGAGATGGCTGGATGGCATCAC
>NW_011486661.1:8873-10145 GCF_000754665.1 Bison bison bison | reverse complement strand
CATCGTGGCTCAGCTGGTAAAGAATATGCCTGCAATGTAGGAGACCTGGGTTCAATCCCTGGGTTGGGAAGATCCCCTAGAGAAGGAAAAGGCTACCCACTCCAGTATTCTGGCCTGGAGAATTCCACGTAGAGTCCATGGGGTCACAAAGAGTCGGACACGACTGAATGACTTTCACTTTCAACATTCTAAGCAGGTGCTACATTTTGTTTATCCATTTATCCATAAATGTATAGTTGGATTGTTACCACCATTCTCATTGAAGTATAGTTGATTTATAGTGTTTTATTAATTTCAGGTGTACAACATAGTGATTCAGTAATCATAGATTATGCTTTATTAAAAGTTATTACAAGGACTTTGCTGGTGGTCCAGTGCTTAAGAATCTGTCTGCTAATGTTGGAGACACGGGTTTGATCCTTGGCCCAGGACGATTCTGCAAGCCATAGGGAAACAAAGCCCATGAGACAGAATTACTGAAGCCCACACATACTAGAGCCCATCCTCTGCAACAAGAGAAACCACTGGATTGAGAAGCCTGCACACCACAACTAGAGAATAGCCCCTACTTGCCACAACTAGAGAAAGCTCACATGCAATGACAAAGACCCAGTGCAGCCAAAAATAAATAAATAAATATTTTTAAAAAGTTATTACAAGATAGTGGCTAATAATTCCTGTGTTATGCAATACAGCCTTGTTGCTAAACATAGTAATTCCCCTTCCCTCTCCCCACTAGTAACCACTAGTTTGCTTTCTGTATCTGCATGTTTCAGTTTTGCTATATACATTTGTTTGTATTATTTTTTTGATTCCACATACAAATGGAATCATACAGTATTTGTCTTTCTCTCTCCCATTTATTTCATTAATCATAGTATTCTCTAGGTCTATTCATGTCACTTCAAATGGCCGAATTTCATTCTTTTTATGGCTGAGTAATGGTCTATTGTGTGTACAGACACACATATATATACATATATACTGTATCTTCTATATGCATTTGTCTGTTGATGGACACTTATGTTGCTTCCATATCTTAAAAAAAATGTATTGGAGGATAATTGCATTACAATGGTATGTTGTTTTCTTCCATACAACAATGTGAATCATAAGTATACATATATCTTCTCCCTCTTGAACTTCTATCCTGACTCCCCACCCCATCGCACTTCTCTAGGTTGTCAGAGAACACCAGGTTGAACTTTCTGTGTTATACAGCAATTTCCCACTAGCTATCTGTTTTACATGTAGTAATATATATGTTTCAAT
>NW_011486661.1:4709-5427 GCF_000754665.1 Bison bison bison | reverse complement strand
AGTTGACTCATTGGAAAAGACCCTGATGCTGGGAAGGATTGGGGGCAGGAGGAGAAGGGGACGACAGAAAATGAGATGGCTGGATGGCATCACCGACTCAATGGACATGAGTTTGAGTGAACTCCGGGCGTTGTTGATGGGCCAGGAGGCCTGGTGTGCTGCGATTCATGGGGTAGCAAAGAGTCGGACATGACTGAGTGACTGAACTGAACTGAACTGAGATCATTATATCTCTATAGTGAGTTTCTGTGTGTTATTTCATTTCAACCTGAAGGACTTCTTTAGTCATTTCTTATAGGGCAGGGTTAGTGGTAATGAACTCCCTAAGCTTTTGTTTTTCTGGGGATGTCTTATTTTCAAACTCATCTTTAAAAAACAGTTTTGTTGGGTATATAATTCTTAGTCGGCAGATTTTTTTTTTTTTCCTTTTGGTACTCTTAAAAATATCATCCTGCTGCCTCTGGCGTCCAAGATTTTGGGGAATCCAAACCAGCCACCTCTTCCAGTTTATGTGGATTGGCTCTGTACTAGAGCAGTTGAGTACTTATTAGCTGGATATGCTTTTGGTTTTAGGAAAAGCCCCAGGTGAAGGCTGAAGCTATTCTCAAGTCTTTTCTTATCTTGTCTGAGCCTGTATATGGGTTTTTGATTCCTTTATGTATATGTATGCATGTATGTATGTGTGTGTATATATATATATATATATACACCTGTGTGT
>NW_011486661.1:0-847 GCF_000754665.1 Bison bison bison | reverse complement strand
ATTTGAGTTCTGAGAGGAAGCTTCTTTTTCTGGCCTTGGAAGAAAGCCACTTGAAAAATTAGAGTGATGACACAGGAAAAGCTATGTTTTAACTCATGAATATTCAGCTGAAGTGATTGGGGTTCTGTTTGTCATTTCTAAATGTCAGGGTGTGTGTGTTGGGGGTTGGTTTTTGCTTCTTGGGGTAAGGTTGTAGTTTTTCCTGGGGAAAACCATGGATATTATAATTGAATGCCAGTGGCCACGGAAGCTATGGCTTTTAGAAACTTACCAATAACTATGGTTTAGAACAATGCTTTTCAAGCTACAGTTTAACTATTAGAGGATTATAAAATCTATTATGTAGGTTACAACTAGCATATTTAAAAAGTAGAATAGAATAAAACATATCAGTGTGCATCACATATAAAGTTCTGATTTCTAAAACCTGGTTTCAGGGGTACACGCAAAGGTATGCAGATACACATGCATGTGTACTAGTTCACAATGTAAAACAGTCTCTTCATGATAAAGTAAAAAATTTTGAGCTCCTCAGATTTAGAAATTAAGAGCCTTTGTCCACCTTTCACACTCTTGTCAGAATAACAGATGATACAATTTCTCCTGAGTTGAAAGGGTTGAAAAAACACTAGTATTAACTTGTTAAAATGGATTATACATTTTCTTTTGGTGCTGAAAAATATCAAGATAATCTAAGATTTCTCTCAATTAATTCATGAGTTATATATTGAATATATATTGATGTTTCAAATCCTCTTTCTAGAAAAACTCTATTTTGAACATAAACAATAATCTGGGTAAATTAAAATTTCTGGGAGTTCTTCAGAACCCCAGGAATTTTCCAATT
>NW_011486660.1:7239-7429 GCF_000754665.1 Bison bison bison | reverse complement strand
CATAGACAGCAGCCCACCAGGCTTTGCCGTCCCTGGGATTCTCCAGGCAAGAACACTGGAGTGGGTTGCCATTTCCTTCTCCAATGCATAAAAATATGGAACGCTTCACGAACTTGCACTGTAATCATACTTTATTCTTAAATTGCACTGGCCACTCACAGGTTAAATTTACCATTTAATACGTAAAACT
>NW_011486660.1:5604-6151 GCF_000754665.1 Bison bison bison | reverse complement strand
AAACTTCTAGTATTTTTCCCTATATATATTAGCCTAGCTTTCAAGAGGCAAACAAAAGTCAACTATTTGGAGAGAGAACAATGCCTGGGAGTGATGCTTGGGGTGGTTGTGGGAGGAGTGGCAGATGTGTGGGAGACAATGGCATCTGAGGCAAGCCATCTCCTGTACTTCCCACATTCCTACAGATTCACCCTTCCTGGTCCCCTAATACAAGCACCACCTCTCTCACTTGCCCAAAGTTCAGGGCCCAGACAAGGGAGAATGGGTTCAAGGAGAGTAATTTCCTGTCTCTTTCTTTACCTGGTCAGCCAAGACAAAGTGAACAAGACGGTCTTCCATATGCAGGATCAGGAAAACCACATCTGGGCTGATATCACAGTCCAGCCTCTTTTTAGTCCTCTAGTCTATTTTCATTCTTGCCCAACAAGACAGGAATAATTAATGAGGAACAGAGCAGTACGGACGGAAGATAAGGGGAAGGAGCTGCTTTTCTTTCAACCCTGTGCCCTCACCTTCAAGCTGGAACCCTATGCCATCCCTGGTCTAT
>NW_011486660.1:953-1479 GCF_000754665.1 Bison bison bison | reverse complement strand
CCTTGTGGCAAAAATCAGTGATATTTCACAAGACCCTTTATCTGACTCCAACCTCTCCCTCTAGCTTCATTGTTGTCTTAAACTGTGCTCATTATCTCTATAATCCAATCATAATAACAAGTTAATTGGTCAACATTATTGTTTTGTTGTGATTTCTATTTTTTAGGCTAATGTTTAATTAAACAAGTAATAAATGAATATGTTCCCTTGGTAAAATAACTAAAATATTTAATATTACAAGTAAGACTAAAACACAATTTGCCCAGTCCTGTCGCCCAGTGGTAAGTTTAATTATCAGTTGAGGCATGTGTCCTTCCAGATATTTTTTAACACAATTATATGCACAGTATTTCTTTGTTTTGTGTTTTAATCTGAATGGGATCACATTTTGCATGTATTTATTTTATTCAACAAATATCTTGGTGATTTCATGATATCAGTGTAAAATATAATCTAATATTTACATTGTTGTTGTTCAGTCACCCAGTCGTGTCCAAATCTTTGTGACCCCATGGACTGCAGCACA
>NW_011486660.1:0-853 GCF_000754665.1 Bison bison bison | reverse complement strand
CTGTGGTGCTGGAAGAGACTCTTGAGAATCCCTTGGACAGCAAGATCAAAGCAGTCAATCCTAGAGGAAATCAACCCTAAATATTCATTGGAAGAACTGATGGTGAATCTGAAGCTCCAATACTTTGGGCACCTGATGAGAAGAGCTGACTCATTGGAAAAGACCCTAATTCTGGGAAAGATTAAGAGCGTGAGGAGAAGGGGAAGACAGATGACAAAATGGTTGGATGGCATTACTGACTCAATGGACATGAGTTTGAGCAAACTCTGGGAGATAGTGAAAGACAGGGAAGCCTGGCATGCAGCAGTCTTTGGGGTTGTAAAGTGTTGGACAACAATCTTCTTGATAAGCTTCTCTGATTCCTTTAATCCTACCTCAGGTGGTTTCTTGGCTGCTCTTCCCTTGATTAGCAACTGTTTGAATCTGCCCTTTGGAACTCAAGGAAGGTAATAGAGGCTAGAGTCTGTTCCCTACAAATAAGAAATGGGGACACAGAAAGGCTTACCTTGCCCAGGAGACCTGTAGACCTACTCAGTTTCACTGACCACAATATTCAGCAGTGATTGTCATTAATAACTGATTGTTTTTGCACTTTAAATATTTTTCTCTAAGAAACACAAAATCCTTCTAACCACTCTGAAAATATGTTAGGAATTAAGGAGAATTATACTGTGAATTCTCTCACATATATGAAGTCAGAACACCACAATTCAAATTTGATTTAACAAACTTTCTTAAATGTTAAATCACAAAAAACCATTTGGCTAAGCCATGTAGCAGAATTCCAAAATAATGAAATAACTTCTTTATTACAAATGCATTCATATGCAAACATGCTGTCTAACATCTGATT
>NW_011486659.1:4516-5116 GCF_000754665.1 Bison bison bison | reverse complement strand
TGGACTAGTTGAAGACCCTTCTTATATTTCACCCATCAATTAGATTTCAATCCACCCACTTGCTTCTTATTGAAACAGTAGATTAGGCTTTTTTGTTATGATTTTAGTTTAGGAGAGATGGATTTCTTCCTTGATTTCCTGAATTAACATGGATAGATAGGAACCTGACTGATGTTATAAATAATAGTACCATTAACGCATGTTTCTTCTAAGTGATATTTAGTTTATCTTCTCACTGCCTTTATTAAGAGTAACAGAGGTAGAAACTTAAAAAAGTTACACAAATCCTATCACTGGACCCATTTTTTCTACTTTTATTCAACAAATATTTATTGAGTGTCTCTAATGTGTGGACACAGTACAAAAGGGACCAAGCTCTGACTTCTTGGAGTTTTTCTTTGTTTTTTGTGTTATTTTATTGTTGAAACATACACATAACGTAAAATTCACAATGTAGGCATTTATCAGCGTAGAGGTGGCATTAAATACATTCATAACGTTGTGCAGTGTCATGGACATTTTTTATTGAAGTGCAGTTAATTTGCAGTGTTGTGTTCATTTCTTTTTTTTTTTTTTAGGAGGAGATACTATTTTTTAAGA
>NW_011486659.1:0-490 GCF_000754665.1 Bison bison bison | reverse complement strand
GGGGAGCCTGGTGGGCTGCCATCTGTGGGGTCACATAGAGTTGGACACGACTGAAATGACTTAGCAGCAGCAAAGCCTACCATCGGCTTCCCTTAGTAGGCATCAGGAAATGATAGTTCACTGGATTTACCATCTTTCTCAGTCTAGCAAAGTTTTGAGTAAATTCTAAAACTATTCATAAAAACATACTGGAATTTATTACTGAGTTTTCTAGCACATTTTTTGGTATGACATTGTGCGCTCTGCCTATGGATATGAACTAGAATTCATAAATCTGCTGATCTTGCTGGTGGAAGAAATCACTTTAAGCTGGTCAGCCATGACAGCCTTAATTTGCCTTGCTGGACTAGTTGAAGACCCTTCTTATATTTCACCCATCAATTAGATTTCAATCCACCCACTTGCTTCTTATTGAAACAGTAGATTAGGCTTTTTTGTTATGATTTTAGTTTAGGAGAGATGGATTTCTTCCTTGATTTCCTGAATTAAC
>NW_011486658.1:4882-5370 GCF_000754665.1 Bison bison bison | reverse complement strand
TAATCAGCTGGCATTTATGATCAAGACCAGGGCACCTGAAACCTCCCCTTCTCAATAAGATTTCCTCTTTCTTCTCAGGAATATCTCCTACCCTACATCCAGTAAGAGATTCCAAAGTGACCTCCTTTCTTCTGTCTGTCCTTTTTAAATTTGTTATCCTCTGACTGATCTTTAGAGGACAAATCATCTGTTCAGCTTCTCCAAGAAATTTCCACCTCCTCATTCACTAGGAATCATGATGTGGGTATAGAGAGTAAGGCAGTCATGATTTCCTGGCTGCAAAAATTACTTGGCAATATCTATCATATCTGGCCAGATATTAGCCACTGTTCTACCACAATAGGCAGATATTACCTTTGAACAAGTGTCCTACTAAACCCATACCCAACACTAGTTGGTATATTATCCAAATCAAGTTTGCTACTTGTACCAGCTCCTAGTGTGTGATTAGTATTTGTTCTAAGAATTAACAGTGATGCCTCTAGAAA
>NW_011486658.1:0-467 GCF_000754665.1 Bison bison bison | reverse complement strand
CACACACACACACACACACACACACACACACAAAACACATTGTTGAATTTTCCCTGAGCTTGAATTTTTCTGAAACAAATTCTGATAAGCAGTGAAGTTGAAAGGAATCCCCTTACCCTTATTTATTCTGAAAAAACATTTACTGCAAAGAACCAGCCAATGATTCAGATATAAACTTTGATAATGTTCTGGGATGCCTCCTTTAGTTTACCTTTGATAAGGCCCGACTGAAGCTCAGGGCAACTAATTGTTTGCTAGGTCAAAACAATTAGCTGAACTGCTTGTTTCTCCGCTAATTAAAAAGAACAAAGTTTTGCTAACCAAATTTGAGGTAGGATTGTCTTCTTCCCCTAAATCCCTGAACTCTGTCCTACCCTGAGCCAGGCGGCTTTAGCGGTAAAGAACCCACCTGCCAATGCAGGAGATGCAAGAGACACGGGTTTGATCCCTGGGTCAGGAAGATCCCC
>NW_011486657.1:4639-5124 GCF_000754665.1 Bison bison bison | reverse complement strand
CCTCACCATCTCTCAGAGCTTGCTCAAACTCATGTCCATTGAGTCAGTGATGCCATCCAACCATCTTGTCCTCTGTCATCCCCTTCTCCTGCCTTCAACCTTTCCCAGCATCAGGGTCTTTTCAAATGAGTCAGCTCTTCGCATCAGGTGGCCAAAATATTGAAGCTGCATCATCAGTCCTTCCAATGAATATTCAGGGTTGATTTCCTTTAGGATTGACTGGTTGGATCTCTTTGCAGTCCAAGGGACTCTCAAGAGTCTTCTCCAACACCGCAGTTCAAAACCATCAATTCTTCATTATTCAGCCTTCTTTATAGTCCAACTGTCACATCCATACATGACCACTGGAAAAATCATAGCATTGACTATATGGACCTTTGTCGGCAAAGTAATCTGTCTGCTTTTTAATATGCCGTCTAGGTTTGTCATAGCTTTTCTTCCAAGGAGCAAGCGTCTTTTAAAGGAGTTGAAGGGACCTTTTCAAG
>NW_011486657.1:0-864 GCF_000754665.1 Bison bison bison | reverse complement strand
AAAGAGTATTCTGCCCATGTTTTCCTCTAGGAGTTTTAATGTGTCTGATTTCACATTTGGGTGTTTAATCCATTCTGAGCTTATTTTTGTGTGTGGTGTTAAAGAATGATCTAATTTCATTGTTTACATGTAGCTGCCCAGTTTTCCCAGCACCATTTGTTGAACATTGTGTAGTCTTGCCTCTTTGTCATATATTAATTAACCATAGGTGCATGGGTTTATATCTGGGTGTTCTTTCCTGTGGGTTGGAGAATTCTGAGCAGAGCAATGAAGTCTTGAGATTTTGGGTTTTTCTGTGACTTCCCTTTGTGGAGGATGGGTTGGAAGGAACTAGTACTAGAGGCAGAGAGAGCAGTAAGGAGCTACTCCGATTTTCTTTTAGGATGGAGGGATTGAAAGAAGGAGTCTGTCCTCTCTGTGCATTCATCTCTGTGCCCTCCAGCTAGAAATTGAACTGCATGCTAAATTAGATAGTTCGATGCTACCATCTAGCTTGTGTCTTGTGTATTTTGCCTTAATATTGCCTCAATCTTAGATTTCTTTAATGGCATCAAGTGTTTTTTTACAGTATCTAGTTCATCATGGTCATTTAATAAGAACTCATGGTCTTATCTGTCAGGATTCTTTCAGATGTAAGTGACACACCCACCTTAAATGGCCTTTAAGCACGAAAGAGAATTTATTGCTCAAATAACTGAAAAGTCCAAGGGACTGTTCTAGATTCAGGCATGGCTGGATTCAGGAGCTCAAATGATCGAGTTTATCTCTTTGCATTACTTGACCCCGTTTGACTCAGAGTGGCCTTTATTCTCTGCCAGGCTCTCCTAAGTGGTGGCAGAGGTGGTCCCTTGGCAGCTCCAGATT
>NW_011486656.1:4846-5480 GCF_000754665.1 Bison bison bison | reverse complement strand
ATACTTTAATGTAACACATTTCATAAGCCACATGAAAAAACATATTTCTGCTTTAAGTGACCCATTCCCTAGTCTTGATGATTTTTAAAGAAAAAAAAATTGGTTTGGTGTGGGAGTCTCATGGCTAAAATATTTGCTTTTAATTCCACTAATGTTATTCACTATGCCATTTGTATTTTGCTTGCTTCACAAGATTATTATTTCTTATATTACCAAGTGTATGACTGAGCCTCCAATGAAAATGATGACTAGATTTGAAGCAGTTGATCAAATGTATAGCTCAATAAATGATCAATGATTGTAATAGTGTAACTCTAGGTATGAAAAGATGCAATGAGAGGGAATACTTTCCTGGACCATAACTAGAAGACAGGAGTCCGGAGATCTTTGACTATTAAAACCTAGTCCAGTAGTAGCACATTGACTGTCTTATCAGCAAAAACCTTCTTCAGAACTGGGAATGAGCCTCTCCAGTAACATGGGGCAAAATGGTCATGAAATGCCCCCCCAAAGTATGGTCGGATTTATGACCACAAGGGGGCTGTGTCAACTACATATTGGCACTTACCAAGAGCACTGCCAATGACTGAACAACAAAGGCATTTGCCATCTGCATCTACAGAGACTGAACCCC
>NW_011486656.1:0-909 GCF_000754665.1 Bison bison bison | reverse complement strand
GCATACAGGAGCCTTCAAGCCTCGCTCCTATTTCCTGGACCTGGAATACCATTCCTCCACCTCTTGGCCTCCTCTCCCTTTAGGATACAGCTGAGGCTCATGTCCCTTCTTTCAGAAAGTCTTCCTCCTTCCCTGCCCATGCTTGCTGGTTGAGATGGACACTCATCCTTAGAGGTCCCATGGTGCCCTGTGCCTATGTAGGGGTCAAAGACCATGCTTAATTTAATCACATGGTGATACAGTTCCAGAGAAGAGCAAGAATAGATAAGAAGGTCTTCTTAGATGAACAATGCAAAGTAGTAGAGGAAAACAATAGAATGGGAAAGACTAGATATTTCTTCAAGAAAATTGGAGATATCAAGGGAACATTCCATGCAAGAATGGGCACTATAAAGGACAAAAAACGTAAGGAACTAACAGAAGCAGAAGAGATTAACAAGAGCTGGCAAGAATACACAGAAGAACTGTACAAAAAGGGTCTTAATCGGCCAGATAACCACAATGGTGTGGTCACTCACCTAAGAGCCAGATATCTTGGAGTGTGAAATCACGTAGGCCTTAGGAAGCATTCCTATGAATAAAGCTAGTGGAGGTGATGGAATTCCAGCTGAGCTAGTTAAAATCCTAAAAGGTGATGCTGTTAAAGTGCTACACTCCATATGTCAGCAAATTTGGAAAGCTCAGCAGTGGCCACAGGACTGGAAAAGGTCAGTTTTCATTCTAATAGCAAAGAAGGGCAATGCCAAAGAATGTTCAAACTCCTGCATAATTCTGCTTATTTCACGTGCTAATAAGTTATGCTCAAGATCCTTCAAGCTAGGCTTCAGCAGTATTTGAACTGAGAATTCCAGATGTACAAGCTGGATTCAGAAAAGGTAGCGGAACCAGAGATCAAATTGCCAACATCTA
>NW_011486655.1:4786-5319 GCF_000754665.1 Bison bison bison | reverse complement strand
ATACTCCAGCTTTCTTTTGCTTCCCATTTGCATGGAATATATTTTTCCATCCTCTCACTTTCAGTCTATATGTGTCTTTAGGTCTGAAGTGAGTTTCTTGTAGACAACATATATATGGGTCTTGTTTTTGTATCCATTCAGCCAATCTGTGTCTTTTGGTTGGAGCCTTTAATCCATTTATATTTAAAGTAATTATTGATATATATGCTCCTATTGCCATTTTCTTAATTGTTTGGGTGTGATTTTGTAGATCTTTTTCTTCTGTGTATTTCTTGACTATATAAATCCTTTTAACATTTGATGTAAATATGGTTTGGTGGTACTGAATTCTCTTAACTTTTGCTTGTCTGAAAAGCTTTTTATTTCTGCATCAATTTTGAATGAGATCCTTTCTGGGTACAGTAATCTTGGTTGTAGATTTTTCCCTTTCAGAACTTTAAATATATCCTGCCCTTCCCTCCTGGCCTGCAGAGTTTCTGCTGAAATATCAGCTGTTAGATGTATGGGGGTTTACCTTGTATGTCACATGTTGC
>NW_011486655.1:0-566 GCF_000754665.1 Bison bison bison | reverse complement strand
CAGTGTTTTGTCCCTGAATTCAGGAAGTACCTTGCCAGTAAGGGACTTCCTTTTAAAATTCTTTTGATATTGGACAATGCCCTTGGTCACCAAGAACCCTGTGAGTTCAACACCAAAGGCATGAAAGTGGTCTCCTTTCCTCTAAACACAACATCTGTAAGTCAGCCTATAGATCAGAGGGTCAAAAGGACCTTTCAGGCTCATTACACAGGGTACTGTATGGAAATGATTGTCAATGCTATGGAAGAGAACCCTGATAGAACATCATGAACTCTGGAAGGATTACAGAACTGAAGATGCAATTGTTGTTACCAAAAAAAAAAACAAAACATGAAAGCCCAAAACAATAAATTCCTGCTAAAGAAAACAGTCCAGGAGAAGAAGCTAAGATGGCGGAGGAGTAGGACGGGGAGAACACTTTCTCCCCCACAAATTCATCAAGAGAACATTTAAACGCCGAGTAAATGCCACAAAACAACTTCTGAATGCCGGCAGATGACATCAGGCACCCAGAAAAGCAACCCAAGTCTTCGAAAGGAGGTAGGAAAAAATATAAAAGACAAAAA
>NW_011486654.1:4703-5042 GCF_000754665.1 Bison bison bison | reverse complement strand
CTTTAGTATTTGTATAAATTATTTGTCTATTTTGGATATTAACCCCTTATTGAATTATCATTTGTAAACACCTTCTCCCTTCAATGGGCTCTCTTTTCATTTTGTTGATAGTTTACTTTGCTTTGCAAAAGTTTGACGTGGTCACATTTGTTTATTTTTGTTTTTATTTCCCTTGCCTGAGGAGACAGATCCAAAAATATATGCTAAGACCAATGTCAGAGAGCACAGGGCCTCTGTTTTCTTTTTTTTTTTTATTTTTTATTTTTTAACTTTTAGAAGTTTTAGGGTTTTAGGTCTTACATTTAAGCCTTTAATCCATTTTGAGTTTTATCTTTGTAT
>NW_011486654.1:0-546 GCF_000754665.1 Bison bison bison | reverse complement strand
AAATACTACTTTAGAATAGTTTGGAATTATCCTATAGAGTGACTTCCCTGGTGGCTCAGACAGTAAAGCATCTGCCTACAATGTTAGAGACCCTTGTTCGATCCCTGGTTTGGGAAGATCCTCTGGAGAAGGAAATGGCAACCCACTCCAGTACTCTTGCTTAGAAAATCCCATGGACAGAGGAGCATGGTAGGGACTACAGTCCCTGGAGTCACAAAGAGTCGGACATGACTGAGCAAATTCTTCATCCTATACAGTGGAACATTTGCATATTTTATAATCCAGGTTTTCCCTTCTGGATATAATACCTTAGAAAGTATTTGCCTGTGTGTACAAGGAGATATATCGAAAAAAATTCATAGTTACTGTTTGTTATGACAAAAGCTGGAAATAACCCATATGTCCAGCAATATGATCAAGAGTAAATAGAATTGTAGTATATCAACGCCCTGGAACATTATTCGCAGTAGAAAGGAGAAAAAAAAAAAAAAAGTGCTACACGCAGCTGCATGGATGAATTTTAAGACCATAATGTTAAGTGGGGAA
>NW_011486653.1:4942-5185 GCF_000754665.1 Bison bison bison | reverse complement strand
AAGGACTGAGGCTGAAGCTGAAACTCCAATACTTTGGCCACCTGATGAAAAGAACTGACTGATTTGAAAAGAGCCTGATTGCTGGGAAAGATTGAAGGCAGGAGGAGAAAGGGACGACAGAGGATGAGATGGTTGGATGGCACCACAGACTCAATGGACATGAGTTTGAGTAAACTCCGGGAGTTGGTGATGGACAGGGAGGCCTGGCATGCTGCAGTCCTTGGGGTCGCAAAGAGTTGGACA
>NW_011486653.1:0-534 GCF_000754665.1 Bison bison bison | reverse complement strand
TCAGGTGGCCAGAGTATTGGAGTTTCAGCTTCAACATCAGTTCTTTCAATGAACACTCAGGACTGATCTCCTTTAGGACAGACTGGTTGAATCTCCTTGCGGTCCAATGGACTCTCAAGAGTCTTCTCCAATACCACAGTTGAAAAGAATTAATTCTTTGGCACTCAGCCTTCTTTAGTTTGTAGGCTTGCCAAATAATCCCATGGGACCTCATTTTTATCATTCATAAAATGAAGATTGTAATAGTTCCTACTTCACTGAGTTGTGAGAATTTAATGATGCATGTTAAACACCAGGCATAGTCATTGGCACATAGCAATGTTCATTAAATATAGATATGAAGGAGAAGTTAGCATATGAGATGGTTTTGAAAGGCTTTGCTCAGTAAAAAGGATGGAATAAGGCATCCCATATCTAGAGGATGGATGAGCTATGTCATAGAAGTAAGTGTGGATTGTTTAGGAAGAAATAACATGAATCTATCAGAACTAGAACATTCTCTCAGGAGAATTAGATTTCAAAAGCCATCACAAT
>NW_011486652.1:5071-5353 GCF_000754665.1 Bison bison bison | reverse complement strand
ACTACAAAGCTATAGTCATCAAGACAGTATGGTACTGGCACAAAGACAGAAATATAGATCAATGGAACAAAATAGAAAGCCCAGAGATAAACCCACACACCTATGGACACCTTATCTTTGACAAAGGAGGCAACAATATTCAGTGGAGAAAAGACAATCTCTTTAACAGGTGGTGCTGGGAAAATTGGTCAACCACTTGCAAAAGAATGAAAGTAGAACACTTTCTAACACCATACACAAAAATAAACTCAAAATGGATTAAAGACCTAAATGTAAGACCAG
>NW_011486652.1:0-670 GCF_000754665.1 Bison bison bison | reverse complement strand
TTCAACACAGCAACCATTAACTAACAGAGGTTTATTCAGGAATTGAACATTTAGCTGCTAAAACATGGCAACTGTGATTGATTCTTAATGTCATGTAATTTTAATTTATTGTAAATAGTTACTTGAGGCATCAGCTCTACACACATTTCTACACCTGTTTTTTAAATCACTGAATATTATATTCTGGCAATGACTCCATAGCAATACGGAAAGGGAGTCTTATTATCATTTTTAATAGCTGCATAGTCCTTTCGGATGTAGATGGACAACAGTTTATTCAACTAGGTCCGTGTTGGTGTATATGTCTTGTTTCTTATCTTAAAATCATATGAATTGTTCTGGAAGAAATGATTTTGTGCTTATGTCTTTTTTTCCTTTTACATTGCTACTTTAGGGTAGATTCTTAGGGGAGACATTGTTGATTCCAAGGGTAAGTACCTTGGTAATTTCATTCAGTTCAGTTCAGTTCACTCAGTCATGTCCCACTCTTTGCTTACATTGTAACAGATCCCCTGGCTAGGAATTGTACCATGTTACATTACCACCAGCAGTGTATGCTGCTGCTGCTGCTAAGTCGCTTCAGTCGTGTCCGACTCTGTGCGACCCCATAGACGGCAGCCCACCAGGCTGCACCTTCCCTGGGATTCTCCAGGCAAGAACACTGGAGTGG
>NW_011486651.1:4698-5229 GCF_000754665.1 Bison bison bison | reverse complement strand
AGTGCCACCTTGGAGACTCATCTGTTAGGATGGCTATCATCAAAAAGACAACAAAAAACAATGTTGACAAGGATGTGGAGGAAAAAGATCCCTCATGCACTCTTGGTTGGAATGTAAATTGGTGCAGCCACTACGCAAAACAGTAGGAAGTTCCTCAATAAATTAAAAACAGAACTACCACATGATCCAGCAGTTCTACTTCTGAGCATTTATCTGAAGAAAATAGAAACACTAATTCAAAAAGTTACATGTACCCCTATATTCACTGCAACATTATTTGCTATAATTAAGATATGTAAATAATCTAAGTACCCACTGATAGATGAATGGAGAAAGAACTTATAGTAGATACATACATAGTGGAATACTACTTGGCCATTAAAAATATAAAATTTTACCATTTCTGACAACATAAATGGATTTAGAGGGTATTATGCTACGTGAAATAAGTCAGAGAAAGACAAATTCTGTTTCGACTATGTGTGTGGAATATAAAAAAACGATAAAAAACAAAACAAAAAGCGACTTATA
>NW_011486651.1:0-585 GCF_000754665.1 Bison bison bison | reverse complement strand
GTCTTCAATAAAATTAGAAATATCAAGAGAACATTTCATGCAAAGATGGGCACAATAAAAGACAGAAGCAGTACGGACTTCACAGAAGCAGATGATATTAAGAAAATGTGCCAAGAATACATGGAAGAAATATACAAAAAAGATCTTCATGACTCATATAACCACGATGGTGTGATCACTCATCTAGAGCCAGACATCCTGGAGTTCGAAGTCAAGTGGGCCTTAGGAAGTATCGATATGAACAAAGCTAGTGGAGATGGTGGAATTCCAGTTGAGCTACTTCAAGTCCTAAAAGATGATGTTGTTAAGGTGCTGCACTCAATATGCCAGCAAATTTGGAAAACTCAGCAGTGGCCACAGGACTAGAAAAGGTCAGTTTTCATTCCAGTCCCAAAGAAGGGCAAAGCCAAAGACTGTTGAAACTACCAAACTATTGAGCTTATCTCACACACTAGTAAAGTAATACTCAAAATTCTCCAAGCCAGGCTTCATCAGTACATGAACCATGAACTTCCAGATATTCAAGCTGGATTTAGAAAAGGCAGAGGAACCAGAGATAAAATTGCCAACATCCGCTGGATCATG
>NW_011486650.1:4675-5456 GCF_000754665.1 Bison bison bison | reverse complement strand
TATTGAACAAATAAATGAATGCAGATGTGGATGGGAGTCAGAGTCACGATATAACATAATTTTTTTGTTGTTGTTGTTAAGAAACCACTGCTATCACAAGGATAACTTTGTAGCTGTGAAATATGCCATTTTGGGAAGAAACTTGAACTTAATGGTGTCCCAGGAACATTTGGTGTCAGGAGTGGAAGAATTGGGCTTTGAGTTGCTTGGACCTATATTTGACTTTAGATATAGGTGTCAGAGTTCATGGTATTCTGGGGAGTGTCATGTCAGTTGCAGAGTTTCCTGTAGGCCCTGTATTTAGGGTTGGGATGAGCCACAAACAACTGGAAGTTAGAATAATGTCAGGAAGTGAGAACCCCTCACATCCTAAGGCCAACTATGAGTGACCACGAACCTCAGTGACGTGCTTCTCCGCATAGTCAACTCCTTGTGGCCCTGCTAAGCCACCTCTGCGAGTTTTGGTTGCACCTTGACAACTGCTAAATCTCTGTTACCTAAATATCCTTGGGTGAGTTTGCCTCCCCATCCCATAGTACTCCAGAGTCTAGGTTCGCCTAGGAAATTCTAGCTGTTTGGGATATAGCAGATGAAAAACTCTAAGCACTTGAGTCATGTGGCACATAGGGGCTAGGTTAAAACCTTTAGAAGCCCTAAAGCACAGCAATGTGTGTGTCCTCCCTATTATGACCGAAAATACAAACAATAACAAACTATAAATAGGTGTTAGAGAAGTTCAAAAAAGTGCAAACTTTTTTTGAGACACTAGTTTGGTGCTTTA
>NW_011486650.1:0-802 GCF_000754665.1 Bison bison bison | reverse complement strand
GAAAATAGAGAGGTGTCGGTCAAGGGTACAAAGTTTCAGTTATACAAGATGAATAAGTTCAGGAGAGCTACCATACAACCTGGGGTCTACAGGTAACAATATTGCAATCGCATACTTAAAATTCTGCTAAAAAGGTAGGTTGCATGTTAAATGCCCTTACTGCAAGAGAAAAGCATTTTTTTTAATTTTTAAAATAAATTTTAAAAAGTAAAGGGAGCAAAAGAAACTTTTGGAGGTGATGGAAATTTTATGGCCTTGATTACCGTGATGACTTCATGAGCGTATACTTATTCCCATGCTCATCAAGTTACATACATTACATATGTACAGCTTTTTGTGTGTTGATCATACCTTAGTGAAGTAGCTTACAAAATCAAATCTTAAGAAATATCAAATTTTAATAAAATAATGGTAGCAATAGGTGAAATTTATTTGTAACTTACTATGTTCCAGCCCTGTGCTTAACACTTTATATGCATTATCTCACTTAAGCTTCTACTAGTGATGCCAGTTCTACTTTTATCCCTAATTTAAAGATAAGAAAACTTAAGCACAGAGAAATGAAATGATTTGCCTAGGGTCACAGAGCAGATGGCTGGGTCAGTACTGATTCCAAGTGGACTGCGTTCAGAAACTGCCCTCTTAACCACTACAATGGAAGCAAGCACCACTCATTCCTGAGTCAGGGTCTTCACACCTGTTGTTCTTCCTGCTTGGAACAATTTCCCCTGGATTGTCCTATGGATCCCTCATCATAATTCAGTGTGTGTGCTAAGTTGCTTCAGTCGTGTCCGACTCTGTG
>NW_011486649.1:5065-5538 GCF_000754665.1 Bison bison bison | reverse complement strand
AAAAAAAAAAAAAAAAAAAAGAGAGAAAGGAGAGGGAAGCCAGTGTGATTACAATAGGGTGAACCAGGGTAAGAGAAGCAGATGGTATTAAAGAAATGATATGTATTAAAGATAAGTATGAAATGTATTAAATGATAAGTATTAAAGAAATGATAGCAAAAAAAGCAGCAGCAGAGAAATTAGTGTAGTAATACAGATGAGAGATGATGGACGTAGGGGGAAAGTAATGAATAGTGGTCCAATTTTGGATATAATTTTGAGGGTAGTTCCAACAGGTCTTTCAGGCTGATTAGATGCGGGATGTGAGAGAAAGAGAAAAAAATGACTTTAAAGCTTTTGGTCTAACAACTGGAAAAATAGACTTGCCATTTAATGAATGATGGAAGACTGAGGATGGAGAAAATTAAGATGTGAAGGAGGTTAAGAAATTCAGTTTTAGAGATGAACTATCTGTTAGATACCCAAGTGAAGAT
>NW_011486649.1:0-703 GCF_000754665.1 Bison bison bison | reverse complement strand
AGTGAAAATGAAGTCACTCAGTCGTGTCCGACTCTAGCGACCCCACGGACTGCAGCCCACCAAGCTCCTCCATCCATGGGATTTTCCAGACAAAAATACTACAGTGTGCTGCTGTTTCCTTCTCCAGGGGATCTTCAGTCTGGGGATTGAACCTCAGTCTCCTGCATTGCAGGCAGATTCTTTACCATCTGAGCAACCAGGGAAGCTCTTTGGTAGGTTTATTTCTATGTATTTTATTCTTTTTCTTTTTCTTTGCAATGGTAAAAACAAAAACAAATAAACAAAAAACAAATGAAACTTGGTCAAATTTAAAAACTTTTGCACAGCAAAAGAAACAATAAACAAGATAAAAAAAAAAAACAACCCTTATAATAGGAGAACATATTTACAAATGAAGCAATGGACAAAGGACTCCTCTGAGATAAACCAACAGCTCATGGAGCTCAGTATCAAATAAGCAAATAGCCCAATCAAGAAATGGGGAGAAGACCTAATAGACACCTCCCCAAAGAAAACATACAGATGGCTAATAAATAGATGAAAATATGCTCAAGATGGCTCATTATTAGAGAAATGCAAATAAAAACTACAATAAAGTATAACCTCACATCAATCAAAATGGCCATCATCAAAACTCTACAAACCAAAACCTAGAGAGGAGGTGGAGAAAAGGGAACCCTCTTGTATTGTTGGTGGGAATGTA
>NW_011486648.1:9304-9671 GCF_000754665.1 Bison bison bison | reverse complement strand
AATTCAAATTGACACAGCCACTACGGAAGACGTTATGCTAAGTCACTTCAGTCGTGTCCGACTCTCTGTGACCCCATGGGCGGCAGCTCACCAGGCTCCGCCGTCCGTGGGATTCTCCAGGCAAGAGTACTGGAGTGGGTTGCCATTTCCTTCTCCAGAAGGAAGACGTTATGGAGATTCCTTTAAAAACTAGGAATAAAATCACCATATGAACCAGCAATCCCACTTCTAGGCATGTACCCTGAGGAAACCAGGGTTGAAAAGGACACGTGTATCCCATTCTTCACTGCAGCACTATTTACAATAGCTAGAACATGGAAGCAACCTAGATGTCCACTGACAGATGAATGGATAAAGAAGTTGTGGT
>NW_011486648.1:4642-5028 GCF_000754665.1 Bison bison bison | reverse complement strand
GATGGGAAATTCCAGGATCTGGGCCTAGAAAGGAGAAGAATAGTGAGCACATCTGCCTGACCCCTCTGAGTCAGCTCACCCAGATTTAAGTTGGCATTGAGGAAGAATATGACAAGCTGATTTATTATGGCATGAATTTTTACTTACTCTCTCCTTATTATCCATTTCTTTTATTTCCAACAAGCGCTAATATTTCCTTGCTTCACAGAATTTTTACAGGCCACGAAATTTCAATTTGGTCACATAAGGGAAGTTGATGGGGCTAGGGATAAGCAAGTGGTTTTGGGAACAGCAAGAGAGAGAAGGAGAGAGATTTGTTTTGAACTGGAAAACGGTTGGAAATTATGCATACTGGAGGAGGGAAGGAGGGGGAAGGAACAATTGGA
>NW_011486648.1:0-627 GCF_000754665.1 Bison bison bison | reverse complement strand
AAATGACTACACTACCTAAGGCAGTCTATAGAGTCAATGCAACCCCTGTCAAATTACCAATGGTATTTTTCATAGAACTAGAACAATACAAACCCTAAAATTTGTATGAGGTCACAGAAGACCCTGACTAACCAAAGCAATTATAAGAAAGAAAAACAGAGCTGGAGGAATCAGGTTCCCTGACCTCAGACTACACTACAAAGCTACAGTAATCAAGACAGTATGAAATTGGCACAAAAATAGAAATATAGATCAATAAAACAGGATAGCCCAGAAATAAACCCACGCATGTATGGTCAATTAATCTTTGACAAAGGAAACAAGACTATACAATTGAGGAAAGGTAGACTCTTCAATAAATGGTCCTGGGAAAAGTGGACAGCTACATGTTAAAAAGTGAAATTAGAATATTCTCTAACACCACACACAAAAATAAACTCAAAATATATTACAAACATAAATGTAAAATCAGATACTATACAACTCTTAGAGGAAAACAATATACTCCTACATAAATTGCAGTAGTATCTTCTTTGAGCTGTCTCCTAGAGTAATGGAAATAAAAACAAAAAGAAACAAATGAGACCTAATTAAACTCAAAAGCTTTTTGCACAGCAAAGGAAACTA
>NW_011486647.1:2811-6138 GCF_000754665.1 Bison bison bison | reverse complement strand
CTGCACATCAAAGGAAACTATTAGCAAGGTGAAAAGGCAGCCTTCAGAATGGGAGAAAATAATAGAAAATGAAGCAATTGACAAACAACTAATCTCAAAAACATACAAGCAACTCCTACAGCTCAACTCCAGAAAAATAAATGACCCAATCAAAAAATGGGCCAAAGAACTAAGTAGACATTTCTCCAGAGAAGACATACAGATGGCTAACAAACACATGAAAAGATGCTCAACATCACTCATTATCAGAGAAATGCAAATCAAGACCACTATGAGGTACCATTTCACACCAGTCAGAATGGATGTGATCCAAAAGTCTACAAATAATAAATGTTGGAGAGGGTGTGGAAGACAGGGAACCCTCTTACACTGTTGGTGGGAATGCAAACTAGTACAGCCCCTCTGGAGAACAGTGTGGAGATTCCTTAAAACTCTGGAAATAGAACTGCCTTATGATCCAGCAATCCCACTGCTGGGCATACACACTGAGGAAACCAGAAGGGAAAGAGACACGTGTACCCCAATGTTCATCGCAGCACTGTTTATAATAGCCAGGACATGGAAACAACCTAGATGTCCATCAGCAGATGAATGGATAAGAAAGCAGTGGTACATATACACAATGGAGTATTACTCAGCCATTAAAAAGAATACATTTGAATCAGTTCTAATGAGGTGGATGAAACTGGAGCCTATTATACAGAGTGAAGTAAGCCAGAAGGAAAAACACCAATACAGTATACTAACGCATATATATGGAATTTAGAAAGATGATAACAATAACCCTGTGTATGAGACAGCAAAAGTGACGCTGATGTATGGAACAGTCTTATGGACTCTGTGGGAGAGGGAGAGGGTGGAAAGATTTGGGAGAATGGTATTGAAACATGTGAAATATCATGTATGAAACGAGATGCCAGTCCAGGTTCAATGCACGATACTGGATGCTTGGGGCTAGTGCACTGGGATGACCCAGAGGGATGGTATGGGGAGGGAGGAGGGAGGAGGGTTCAGGATGGGGAGCACATGTATACCTGTGATGGATCCATTTTGATATTTGGCAAAACTAATACAATTATGTAAAGTTTAAAAATAAAATAAAATTAAAAAAAAAAAAGAAAACCAGAGTCTAACATCGTACGGCAATTCTTCTCCAATTGAAAATTCACAAATGAAAAAGAAAACTATAGTCTATAGCAAAGTAGAAAACAAAATCCAAAGGGAAAAATAAGTCATCACTCAAGTACCCTAATTCACTAAAATATCCTAATTCACGTCAGTGGAACACTGGGTTCCACGATCCTCCTAAGCCCTTCCCCTGTCATCCACACTTTGTATCACACAGGTGACAAATCATTCTAAATTTTCTCATTAAAACAGAAAGACTTGGACCTGAGGGCAGGGTCCTAAGCCAGTCATCTGGAATGGATTTTCCAATGGCGTTTGAAAGTCCCCAGCTGACGGAAGGCTCTGTGACACTCGGGGCACACGTAGGGCCTGAGCCCAGAGTGGGTGCATCGGTGAACATTGAGGTTCCCTCGGTGGCCGAAAGCTCTGTCACAGTGCTCACAGCGGAAAGGCTTCTCCTGGGTGTGGGTCCTCTTGTGAGCGCGCAGTGTGGAGTCGTGGGTGAACTTCTTGATGCAGATGTCACAGCTGTAGTGCTTCTCGCCAGTGTGGATCCCCTGGTGAATCCGCAGGTCTGAAGGCTGTATGAACCCTCTGGCACAGATGTCACATTGAAAGGGCCTCTCTCCTGTGTGTGTCCTCTGGTGCAAGGTAAGCTGAGATTGATAAGGAAAGCTCTTTTTGCACACCTTGCATTCAGAGGGTGCCCGTCCTGGGGTTCCTGCTCCCTCAGGAAGACTGGTGGGTCCCCCGGTGCCAGATGAACGAACGGAATGGAACCCAAGTCGTCCTGAGAACTCTCCTTGATCCAAACACATGGCTGCCTCTTGAAGCACGTCTTGGCAAGAGGGACTGCTGTCCCGTTTCCTTTTGACGGGTCTGCGATTCTTCAGAGGACCTCGTCTGGATCCACTAGGAGTGGAAACATCTCCCTCTGGAACACAAGAGGAAAGGCTTCAGAGCCACATTTGAAGTATCACTTCCTTCCTGGGGACTCTCCCCTCTCTCTGCCCTCCCAGAATCTGCTGAAAGAAGACATTCAGCACCATATTTATCAAGGAGCATTTTCCATGGTGCCGACCTCATTGGAACCATCCCTAATTTGGCTACAGACTTCCCAGCATACAAACTACCTAAGAGTCTAGCTAATGAAACACTCTGAAACAGTGACGATGCAGAAGGTTGGCATTGGAGAAGCAACTCCTACCCCACAACACCAAGGGATGGAAATGCTCAGTACCCCTTCCTGGACATCAGTGGAGGCAGTCAGTACCTCCTGTGGTCTCCAAATTTTTAATATTCACCATGATCCTGCAGAAGTTCAGGCTCTTGAGCCGAAAGGGTTCTTGTCACTCCTGTGTCTTTCACCAGGTCCTTCTCCAAGTTCTCCTTGGAGGGCGTCTGACCCTCCAGTTCAACTGTTTCAAGAATGGTCTCTAGCAGGAGAGCTTTCTGGCCCTGACAAGGGGCAACCAAGCAGAGTCAATCCCACTGCCTTAGCCCACGGCAAGCTCTGTCTCCTCTTTGCCCACCCGCCTCGTACCCTGATCTCACACTCCAGCTTTCTGGATATCAGTTTGGGGGATATGCCCTGACTGCTTCCCATCACCCTGATTGGCAAACCTCTTCTGATTCCCATGTCTGTCCTTGATCTATACCGACCACCTCTGGCAAAAGTCCAGACTTCACAGCTGGCTCTGCCAATTATCTTTGTACATATCTCTCCACCTCATCTCACATTCTCCAGGCCCTGAATCTGAAAGCAGAGGATTCTGGCTCTAGGGCTCCTGACTTCACCACTTGTTGATACCTTGCCTGGATTTCTCTTCGACATGGAAGGTGGCCTGGGGCATAATAAGATGATAAGCAGTATAGCTGTTATACTGTATAGCTCTATTCTATACTATACAGCTCTATTCATGAGAAATCAGTAGCATCTCCTCCCCTGATTCACATTTCAAAAATCCACTCTCTCCAGACATACTCCAAAATCTGAGGGGGAAAATGACTCCAACGGGGAACTTGTTATCAATTCAAGGTGTTTACAATATCCCCCAATATTAGTGCCTCTGCCGAAATCCATCATGGGTGAAACACGTGTGAGTGCATTTACAACTGATGAACTGAGCTGGCACCATCCCGTGGAAACAGGACTCCTTTGCCCTCATGCTTAGGCCACAAGCTTTCATGGTGAAGGAC
>NW_011486647.1:0-2040 GCF_000754665.1 Bison bison bison | reverse complement strand
AGACTGCAGAGTTCACGGAGCCTCCTCAGAGCCTTGATCGGGTCGGATTCATCCGAGCTCCTAAACGTTCTGAAGCGAACTCGCAACTCTTCACGGTCGGAGTCGGGGTTTTCCCTTCGGGTGTCTTGGCGTGGCGCAGATGCTGGCGACTCTGCTCCGGGGCTGTCCACGACAGGGCCATGACCCCTTGTCTGGTTCTCAGCCATACCGACTTTAGAGCTTTTCAGTAGGACTCTGGGCAAATGGTCTAGAAGTGGGTGCCCAACTGACCCCGATGGAAAGGAATTTCCTTTTGCTTTTCCTCAGTAATAGATTCAGTATTCAGAAATATAAGGGGAAAAAAATAAACGAATGCAGCCAATTAGTTTTATTTTCATCCACCCTACCATCCCTCATCCCAATACTGGACATTATTCCCCCCTCAGAATTTCACACCAGGGACAAGAATCCATTCTCTTATTCCTCCGACATCCATCTTATAGTACAAGAAACTGTGTGGTCAAAACTGTCCACAGGGCAGTGTTTAAAAGCCCTTGTTGAGAAAATGAACCACACCCCACGACACCATGGAGTGTGGAAACAATCTCATCTCACAGAAGATTCCACAAATGAACCACAGTTCACGTGTGGCCGGAGGGAGATCGGTGGATTTCACACGGTCTCTGAGCGAATGCAAGGTGAACAGAAAGCCAGGACTTACTGAAACCCACTTCCACGGGTCCTGACTTTCGAGCGTTCTCTTTAGACATTTCCCATCAATTACCTCTTTGAAGCCTTCTCGCCTCGGTCCTCCTCAGTTGGGGACTTGCTCTCAAACTCGGCCGGCGGAGAAGCGTCTCTCTATGGAGCTGGAAGAAATGCCGGACCTCTCGGCCTGTTACCCAATCGGCGCATGGATTCGTTGAGGGCGGGGCAAACCATTCTAGATAATCCCACTTTACTTAATCACAGGGATTCGATTGCCCGTGGAAACTCGCTCAGGAGAAACCACGATTTACTAAAGAGGTCTTCATAGTGATTTAGCGACAGATTCTGTGTATTTTTTTTTGTTCTGTTTTTGGCCAAGCAGGGAGGCAGGTGCGGTCTCAGTTCCCAAACCGCGGAAGGAAACCACGGCGCATGCAGCGGGAGCGCTAAGTCTGAATTGCTGGACCGCTAGGGAAATCCCTCGGTTTCCTTTTGGATTTGATTGATTTTGGACTTTGGGACTGCATTTTGGGGTGAACGGATGGTTTTAATGATCTCTTGAATTTTTGGTCTCACTGCCTGGAGGGTTTGACGGAGTCAGAGACATGACTGGAATCTGGCTGGGAGCCAGATCGGTTTGACTCCTCTCGTCTTTTCTGTTCTTGTGAGATAAGTCTTAAAAGGCTTTCCTAAAATCAGCTGATGAGCTAAGGTGTGAGAAGACCCGATTTCTAAGTAGCCTTTTTGAAGGGTAGAAGTTGTACACCAATAGGAAAGAAGAGTGACACCTATCACTTTCGGAAGCTTTCCTTTTTCAAAACACCTCGGGAAGAAATCCCTGAACAAGTATGGAGTGAGTGAATCTATCTCAGCATAAAAGCAGCCATGTAGGCAAAACCACGGCCATCACCTATTCCCTGTAGAAAAGTCTTAGAAAATACGCAGACACATTTGACAGAAATGTGTTTATTTGAAATTTAAATTCCACTGGAGAGCTTGGCCTCTGTGCCAGGACCATGCAGGTTTACAGAGAAGTCCTGCCTAACAGGAAGGCAGTCAACAGTAGGCTCAGTTTCATGATGAAGTACTGATAACTAATGAGACATGCTTTCAGTAAAAGAATAACAAAAGAAAGAAAAACTTTTTGAAACAGGCTACACTAAAGTAGAAAACAAAATCCAAAGGGAATGATAAGCCATCACTCAAATATCCTCCTCATTCATGTAAATGGAACCCCCTGGACCCAATATCCTCCGAAGCTCTTCCCATGTCATCCACCCTTTGTGTTACAGAAGTGACAAATCATTGTGAATTTCCTTCTTGGACCCGAGGGCAGGGTCCTGGACCAGTGGT
>NW_011486646.1:4797-5329 GCF_000754665.1 Bison bison bison | reverse complement strand
TCAGGTTGTGGAATTCACTGGACCACGGAGAATAACTTTGGTGGTATCAAGCATTGATCTTCCCCAGCACTGAGCTCAGGATCAAGCAGAGTACTACAAGAAGGCTTCAAACACAAGAACATTTCTCGGGCCAGAAGAAAATGAGGACAAGGATTTCAGAAATTCACAGGTGACCGTGGAGAAGGTGGGGAGGGAACCATTAAGTTGAGTGGATGAGATTGCAGGTCTTCTCCTCGCAGAATGATCTGGAGACTGGGTCCCAAAGAAGGTGCATGTATGCTCAGTTGTGTCCTACTTTTTGTGACCCCTGGACTGTAACACACCAGGCTCCTCTGTCCACAGGATTTCCTAGGCAAGAATACTGGAGTGGGTTGCCATTTCCTTCTTGAGGGGATTGTCTCGACGCAGGCATCGAACCAACGTCTCCTGCATCTCCTGCATTGGCAGGCAGGTTCTTTATTGCTGAGCCACCTGGGAAGCTCTATAAGGGATTTTCAGACATGCTAAGTCCCTTTCCCTTTATTGCATTAAT
>NW_011486646.1:0-972 GCF_000754665.1 Bison bison bison | reverse complement strand
GAGACCAGAGCAGATCAAAGCTACTAAATCAAAGACAAGCATATTCTAAGTGGTGCGCAAGCAGACCAAGGGCCCTTCCCTGCTGCTGTTGGAAAGGAAGAAGCCCTCCCACCCCAGACACCATCTGTGGGAGGAGAGACAAGAAGATGCCTCCTGAAATAGAGGAAAACCAGTCTTAGCAGGAGCTGGAACTGGATTTGACAAGATAATTATCAACATAAATCCAAGCTAACTTGGGGGACAAATTTTAAATGGGAGAGTCTATGTTAATTAACTTCATGGAACTTTCAGTCCATATAAACACCCCTTGCTACTGCACAAGATGAAATCAGTTATAAAAATAGCGAGTATTACATATATGCATATTTGAATCTAGAGGACACATTGTCAAGCCCACTACAGAAAGAAAATATGTATAACTTCCTTTATTTTTAAAAGCACAGAGTTGTTACCTCTGTGAACGCTTTCTAACTCTTCCAGTTCAGAATTACTGCTGTGTCTATTTAATCTGTAAAAACTCTCTTTTTGTCTCTAAAGTGGTGTTTTTTGAGAGCAAGTATTGTGTCTTGTTCTTCAATGCCTCCATAAAGTCAAGTAAAGACACATAGAAAGAGCTTAACAAATATCAGATAAGAAATCAATGCACGAACAAATGCTGAACATTCACCCTGCAGTTAGTGATACTGAGTGGGGAAGGGAGAAGGGCAGGGGAGACACAAATCTGATTAATCCCATTCGAACAAGCTGAAGTGGAATAAGGAGTCAGAGACACACCAAAGGAGCCAGATAGAAATTGCCTTCAAATCCCACTCTGAGAGGGTCAGATCACGTTCAATCTCTGCACAAAGCTGTACCTAAGAAGCTTCTCCAAGGTGAGAAAAAACTGACAGCACTGCTCTCAGGAGTTCTACTGAAGGATGTGGATAGACAGTAATACTTGTCAAATAGCTGTACTTCTACTCCTCAGTGACT
>NW_011486645.1:9745-10337 GCF_000754665.1 Bison bison bison | reverse complement strand
AAACTAAAAACCTATATATAGAAAACTATAAAACACTGGTGAAAGAAATCAAAGAGGACACTAATAGATGGAGAAATAAACCATGTTCATGGATCGGAAGAATCAATAGAGTGAAAATGAGGATACTACCCAAAGCAATCTATAGATTCAATGTAATCCCTATCAAGCTACCAACGGTATTTTTCACAGAGCTAGAACAAATAATTTCACAATTTTTATGAAAATACAAAAAACCTTGAATAGCCAAATCAATCTTGAGAAAGAAGAATAGAACTGGAGGAGTCAACCTGCCTGACTTCAGGCTCTACTACAAAGCCACAGTCATCAAGACAGTATGGTACTGGCACAAAGACAGAAATATAGATTAATGGAACAAAATAGAAAGCCCAGAGATAAATCCCCACACCTATGGACACCTTATCTTTGACAAAGGAGGCAAGAATATACAATGGAGAAAAGATAATCTCTTTAACAAGTGGTGCTGGGAAAACTGGTCAACCACTTGGAAAAGAATGAAATTAGAACACTTTATAACACCATACACAAAAATAAACTTAAGATGGATTAAAGATCTAAATGTAAGATCAGAAAC
>NW_011486645.1:4906-5296 GCF_000754665.1 Bison bison bison | reverse complement strand
AAAGTTTAGCAGTGTTGTATACATTAGGATTTTCAAGTGTCGTTAACACTCTAATATGTGTTGTTAACTTTAAGAGACAAAATGTTTCACATTAGCTCAAATCATTTGGTTATAAAAACTCCTTTTTCAGAGAATTTCATGGACCTGATGTTATAAAAACACATATTAAGAAATTATTTTCTAGCCTAATTCCTCCATTTGACAGAAAATTTAGGCACAGATAAAGAAAGTTTTGCCTAAAGTCCCAAGGTGGTTCATAAAAAAGTTGCCAGAACTCAGGCCTAGAACTCAGGAATCTATCAGATCAGATCAGTCGCTCAGTCGTGTCCGACTCTTTGCGACCCCATGAATCGCAGCACGCCAGGCCTCCCTGTCCATCACCAGCTCCCG
>NW_011486645.1:0-551 GCF_000754665.1 Bison bison bison | reverse complement strand
TCATTTTTTTTTTAATTCTTTTTTTCTGCACTATGGCAATTATTTCCACCTTTCTATCTTCTAGATCACCAATTTATTCTTCTGCCTCAGTTATTCTGCTATTGATTCTTTCTAGTTTATTTTTCATTTAATTTGTGTTGTTCCTCACTGATTCTTTTTCTTTCTTTCTTCTCTTTCCTTCTTAAAATTTTCCTGTTTTTCTTGATTCATGTGTCCATTCTGTTTCTGAGATCTTGGATCATTTTTGCTATCATTACTTTCTCAGGAATTCTTTCTCGTGTACCTTGCCTATTTCCTCCTCACTTATTTGGCCTTCTGGATTTGTACCTTGCTACTTCATCTGCAATATATTTTTCTGTCATCTTATTTTGTTTAACTTACTGTGTTTATGGTCTCCTTTCTACAGGCCACAGGGTGATAGTTCCTCTTGTTTCTGTTGTCTGCCTTCAGATTGGTGAGATTAGCATGGGGGCTTGTGTAGGCTTCCTGTTGAGAGGGACTGCTGCTTGCACTCTGTGTTATGGGTGTGAATCTTTCTCCTAAAGGGCAGG
>NW_011486644.1:9768-10114 GCF_000754665.1 Bison bison bison | reverse complement strand
ATTGAGTGGAAAGAGGTGAGAAGGAAATTTTCCTCTAAGCCAACGTGGAAAGGAGGCATCCCAGCCCTGTGGTGGCTCTCCTCACCCCAGTCCCTGCAGCAGGGATGAAAACCTTCCTAGTTTCAGTAGAAGGAACAAATCTGGTCAGGAGAGGAGGTCTTACGACCAGTCCATCAATTTAAGGGGTTGTGTTTGGGGTTTGTCTAGAGGGCCAAATCCACAGCTCTTCTACCCCCTCCCACTCCACAGGTGTATATTTTGAGTTTTCTGGTCTCCCAACAGAATGAACAAACAATGCCCTCTGAGTGTAAGGCTACCAACATGCCTACATGACTGCATCACAGTC
>NW_011486644.1:4966-5233 GCF_000754665.1 Bison bison bison | reverse complement strand
GCCTCGGCGCCGCGCGCTGCATCCCCAGCCTAGAGGCAGGTGGGTGGAACGTGTCCTTTGGTCTCCCGGGGTTGAGAATTAGGAACCCGCACGCCTGGGGCAAGCACTTGATGCTCTGCGGGGAGGCCTGAGAACCCTCAAAGGTCCCGGCACGACCGCTCCTCCCACCAACCCCAATCTGGCTCCTTTCTGCTAAAGTCTGGTCACAAAAGAAAGAAAAAGCCATCCACACTGGCTCAGTTCTGTTAGCCCAGTGCATCGACTGGC
>NW_011486644.1:0-635 GCF_000754665.1 Bison bison bison | reverse complement strand
TTGGTCCCCCAGGGAGTTCACTGGTTAAAAAATCAGGTGGAATCTTTTTCTCTCCATCCTTTCCAAAGGAGGGCACATCTGTCTCCCAGAACTTCCAGAACCATCCAACAGTGCCCAGGTTAGCATTTGTAGGCAAGTGATTCATTACAATGAATGTAATGTCAGAATTACATTCATTTTCACTTATGAACCATACACTAAGCAACTCTGGAGTCCCCAAAGGCCTCCCAACATAAAATTCAAACACAAGGAGTATTATGACAATTAAGAATAATCTCTCAACAAGCAAGTAACGAAACATGTAAAAGATTTCTCAGTTAAGAAAAAGATTTTGGTGTAGTCCTTGCATTTGGATTTGGTTTGCACCATTTAGGTTCTCATTAAATCTCTGTAACACTCAATTTAAATAGCTCTTTCTTTAATCAGTGACTCTCTAAGCGACTTGAATCACAGCGTATTTTCAGTTGCATTTTAATAGCTGCTACATTTCCTTGTGTCAAAAAGTCTGAACATGTGTGTGAAGAAAGGAAAGAGAATTCTAAACTGTTTTGGCACTAGGAGATTGTAGTTTGGCTTGTATCTGTTAGACTGAACAGTAGGGTATTTAGACAAGCAGCCTTGTTGGATTCAGGAAG
>NW_011486643.1:4190-4637 GCF_000754665.1 Bison bison bison | reverse complement strand
TCTTCCTCCTTAAATGGATTTATCCCAACTCCCTGGGGCCTAGAGTTGTGTGGCTAAATCCCTAAGTGATCCATGTTATACATAGAGTACCCTGTGTTGATAAGTCCGTGTATATGGGAAGGCAGTAAATGATTAGAGGGGAAAGGGGAATTTGAAATGTGCCCCTACCAGATAGTTTTTACCTTAGATAAAATTAACACCAGCTAACTGGGAAAGAAGAAATTATGATGACTGCAAATTGAGGTTTGAAATCTACTGGGAGATTCCTTAATAGCTTCTGGAGATACAGTTGTGGCAGAGCCAATTTGTGCATTTGAATGAAGATTTGGGTCTCTGATAATACATGTTGTCTACAATAGACTGAAATATTCTCCAGTCCTAATTGGGTAAGGATTTATTTCATTAAACAATGTAATTTTGGAGCTACATTTCTCAAATGAAAGGAAT
>NW_011486643.1:0-725 GCF_000754665.1 Bison bison bison | reverse complement strand
GAAAAGCAAAGGAGAAAAGGAAAGATATAGGCATCTGAATGCACAGTTCCAAAGAATAGCAAGGAGAGATAAGAAAGCCTTCCTAGGCAATAAATGCAAAGAAATAGATGAAAAACAACAGAATGGGAAAGACTAGAGATCTCTTCAGGAAAATTAGAGATCCCACGGGAACACTTCATGCAAAGATGTGCTCGGTAAAGGACAGAAATGGTATGGACCTAACAGAAGCAGAAGATATTAAGAAGAGGTGGCAAGAATACACAGAAGAACTCTACAAAAAAGACCTTCACGACCCACATAATCACGATGGTGTGATCACTAAGCTAGAGCCAGACATCCTGGAAAGTGAAGTCAAGGGGGCCTTAGAAAGCATCACTATGAACAAAGCTAGTGGAGGTGATGGAATTCCAGTTGAGCTCTTTCAAATCCTGAAGGAGGATGCTGTGAAAGTGCTGCACTCAATATGCCAGCAAATTTGGAAAACTAAGCAGTGGCCAATGGAATGGTAAAGGTCAGTGTTCATTCCAATCCCAAAGAAAGGCAGTGCCAAAGAATGCTCAAAATACCACACAACTGCACACATTTCACATGCTAGTAAAATAATGCTTAAAATTCTCCATGACAGGCTTCAGCAATATGTGAACCATGAACTTCCAGATGTTTAACCTGGTTTTAGAAAAGGCAAAGGAACCAGAGATCAAATTGCCAACATCTGCTGCATCATC
>NW_011486642.1:4861-5103 GCF_000754665.1 Bison bison bison | reverse complement strand
GAGAGAAAACACCTCCAACTCCATACACCACAAAAAGCCAAGAAGTTTCACCAAAGCCTTCATAATTCCCAAGGCATTTTTCACTTTATAATCCTCATACTGGTTCCAGCCAGGCAGTAGGATTAGACAACTTCTAACAACTAGAAGGAACCTTTGAGAGCCACTGAGTCCAAGCTCCTCATGTGAGGGAATGAGCAACCAGATGAATGTTCCTATTGAGGGGTGCTCAAAGCCAAGCCAGG
>NW_011486642.1:0-572 GCF_000754665.1 Bison bison bison | reverse complement strand
TAAACTGGTCCAGAGCACTCAAGGCTCAAAACACAAAAAGGGTGAAGCTCAGGGAGATCTTGTTTCTCCCAGTTCCCACCCCCCACACTCTGCAGGAGGGCTTCCTTCCAGCTGTGGAGCAGCCTGCTATCTCTGGTTAGAGACCCGAGAGAGCAATTAGGTCACTCCCATGAGCCCCTGTGATGGGCTACCCCAGGCGGATTTCAGCTCTCCACACTCAAGAGAGAGCATTTCCAGCCTCCACCTTCACAGGAGAGAACTGGGAGCTTCACAACCTTTCTCCTTGGGCTGAGCAGCCCCAGGGCCCAAGACCATTTTGAGTCCCTGCTGTTAGCAGAGCACTGTGTCCAGTTTGGCTTCTGAGTAAAGAAGAAATTCTTGTCAATCCTTTTCCTTGTACCCTGACCCTGGTTTAGACATCCCACTAACCGATAAATAGGACCGTACCTTAACTCAAGGAGAAGAGAAGTAAAGAAGCTGCCCTCTTCCACTCCAGGGCTGAGAGATGCACCGCCCCTGGAACCTAAGAGGCCAAGGCAGGCAGGAGCTCGAGAAGTTAGCGGGAGCCCGGA
>NW_011486641.1:5091-5450 GCF_000754665.1 Bison bison bison | reverse complement strand
CTCCAACACCACAGTTCAAAAGCATCAGTTCTTCGGCACTCAGCTTTCTTTATAGTCCAACTCTCATATACCATACATGACTACTGGAAAAACCATAGTCTTAACTAGATGGACCTTTGTTGGTAAAGTAATGTCTCTGCTTTTTAATATGCTGTCTAAGTTGACCATAACTCTCCTGTCAAGGAGTAAGTGTCTTTTAATTTCATGGCTGTAGTCACCCTCTACAGTGATTTTGGAGCCTCCCCCCAAAAAAGTCTGTCACTGTTTCCACTGTTTCCCCATCTGTTTGCCATGAAGTGATGGGACCAGATGCCATAATCTTAGTTTTCTGAATGTTGAGCTTTAAGCCAACTTTTTCA
>NW_011486641.1:0-698 GCF_000754665.1 Bison bison bison | reverse complement strand
GGGGGAGCCTGGTGGGCTGCCATTTATGGGGTCGCACAGAGTCGGACACGACTGAAGCGACTTAGCAGCAGCAGCAGCATGTTGTCACAAATGGCAGAATTTCCTTCATTTTTATGCTGAATAATATCGCATTTTACGTATAAACCATATATTCTTTGTCCATTCATCTGTTGATGGAAAACTTAGGTAGTTTCCATGTCTTGACTGTTGTGACCAATGCTGCAAATGAACATGGGAGTGCAGGTGTCTCTTCAAGAGTAATTTCATTTCCATTGGATATATGCAGAAATGAGATTGCTGGATCATATGGTAGTTCTATTTTTAAGTTTTTGAGGAACCTCCATACTATCTTCCATAGTGGCAAAACAATTTACATTCTCACCAACAGTTCACAAAGCTTCACTTTTCTCCACATCCATGCCAACATTTGTCTGTCTTGTCTTTTTTGATATACTAACAGATGTGAGGTGATATCTCCTTGTGGTTTTGATTTGCATTTCCTTAATGATTAGAGGTGCTGAACATCTCTTCATGTACCTTTTGGCCATTTGTGTTTTTTCATTGGAGAAATGTCTGTTGAAGTCCTCTATTTTTTAATTTGATTTTTCTTTTGCTATTGAGCTGTATGGGTTCCTTATATATTTTGGACATTAATTCCATGTCAGATACACAATTTGTAAATATTTTCTCCCATTGTG
>NW_011486640.1:4584-5172 GCF_000754665.1 Bison bison bison | reverse complement strand
AATAATCAAAATGAATCCACCACAGGTATACATGTGTTCCCCATCCTCGATCCCTCCTCCCTCTTCCCTCCCCATACCATCCCTCTGGGTTGTCCCAGTGCACTAGCCCCAAGCATCCAGTATCCTGCATCTAACCTGGACTGGCATCTTGTTTCATACATGATATTTTACATGTTTCAATGCCATTCTCCCAAATCTTCCCACCTTCTCTCTCTCTCATAGAGTCCATAAGACTGTTCTATACATCAGTGTCTCTTTTGCTGTCTCGTACACAGGGTTATTGTTACCATCTTTCTAAATTCCATATATATGTGTTATTATACTATATTGGTGTTTTTCCTTCTGGCTTACTTCACTCTGTATAATAGGCTCCAGTTTCATCCACCTCATTAGAACTGATTCAAGCTCTTTTGAGCCATGTAAATTTCCTTCTTTGTTGGCTTTGCCAGAAGGGCAATTTGCAAGAATTTGGTGTGCCCCGCAAGGGTGCTGAACTCATGCTTTGACTCTACTGGCCTATGTGAACTGTGCATAAACCCAGTAAGACATGGTTAGCAACTGGCAGCTTGCTCAGAGTTTGGTGGGAGA
>NW_011486640.1:0-794 GCF_000754665.1 Bison bison bison | reverse complement strand
TCTGTTTCCATGTTATCATTATATAGCTAAGTTTTGTTTTCTTTTTTTTTTTTCTCCCAACAAACTTGATGCCAGCTTTTGATTCACTCACCTGGTATTTTAATAGTATACTATTTATATGATTGACATAAGCAAGTAACAATACAGAGCTTTGTCGTTCTCCTTTTCCAAGTTTGAAGTGGTCAATTGTTCCATGTCTGGTCCCAATTCTTGCATCTTGACTCATTTAAGGGTGGTTTCAACTGTTACTTCGTCAAGATTTTTCCATGTACCCCAACCCTTTTTGTTTGGGTGTTCTCTATCAGGACACGTGTGCTATGGTTTTTCCAGTAGTCATGTATGGATGTGAAATTGAACTGTGAGGAAATCTGAGCTTTGAAGAATTGATGCTTTTGAACTGTGGTGTTGGAGAAGACTCTTGAGAGTACCTTGGACTCTCAAGTACCTTGGACTCTCAATGTCATCATGGGACATTTACCATTGCCCCAATAAGACATTTTCGGGTTTTATTATTATTATTTGTTGTGCACAACACTGTATTTGAATTATTTCTTCCTTTCTTAGTTCAGTTCAGTTCAGTTCAGTAGCTCAGTCGTGTCCGACTCTTTATGACCCCTGAATCACAGCACGCCAGGCCTCCCTGTTCATCACTAACTCCTGGAATTCACTCAACACATCCATCGAGTCAGTGATGCCATCCAGCCATCTGATCTTCTGTTATCCTCCTGCCCCCAATCCTACCCAGCATCAGGATCTTTTCCAATGAGTCAACCCTTCACATGTGGTGGCCAAAG
>NW_011486639.1:13381-13858 GCF_000754665.1 Bison bison bison | reverse complement strand
AAAGCAGCAACTGGTTGAGATAAGTATCAGAGCAAGAGAGGGAAAGCAGGGAGGATAACTCACAGAAGAAGTGATCGATTGTGTTGAAACCTTGAAATGATAATTTGATAACAGTACAGGTGAGTATCAAGGAACAAGCTACTCCCCAAGCATAAGATCCAACCACTAATGTGGCACAGAGTCTCGGGGACATGGCCACCATGTAGAGCAGAGGGTCGCAGATGGCCACAAAACGGTCATAGGCCATCACAGCTAATAAAAAGGACTCAGTCACCACAAAGGTACAAAAGAAAAAGAATTGTATTACACAGCCTACAAATGAAATGGTTCTGTCTTCTACCATGAGGTTCACCATGGTCTTGGGAGAAATGATGGAGGAATAACAAAAGTCCACAAAGGAGAGGTGGCTGAGGAAAAAGTACATGGGGGGTGTGCAGTTTGGGGTTAATTTTGGATGATTACAATCATACCAAGATT
>NW_011486639.1:11745-12223 GCF_000754665.1 Bison bison bison | reverse complement strand
CATTCTTACATCTGAAATGGAACCAGTCCCCCAGCAGCATTTAGGAACCCCCCAAAACTGTGGGTTCCTTTTGTTGTTGTCATTGATTCAGTTTTTTGCATGTAAAAGCACCACTATAGCATATGCCTGTGTGTAGTCCATGGGGTCGCTAAGAGTCAGACATGACTGAGCAACTTCACTTTCACTTTTCACTTTCCTGCATTGGAGAAGGTAATGGCAACTCACTCCAGTGTTCTTGCCTGGAGAATCCCAGGAATGGGGGAGTCTGGTGGGCTGCTGTCTATGGGGTCATACAGAGTCAGACACGACTGAAGCGACTTAGCAGCAGCAGCAGCAGCAGCAAGGTGTTTAAACTTCATTTTATTTTATTTATTTATTTTTGATATGGACAATTTTTAAAGTCTCTATTGAATTTGCAACAATACTGCTTCTGTTTTATGTTTTGTTTTTTTGGCCATGAGGCACGTGGGACTACAAT
>NW_011486639.1:8109-9620 GCF_000754665.1 Bison bison bison | reverse complement strand
GACTCTTGAGAGTCCCTTGGACTGCAAGGAGATCCAACCAGTCCATTCTGAAGGAGATCAGCCCTAGGATTTCTTTGGAGGGAATGATGCTAAAGCTGAAACTCCAGTACCTTGGCCAACTCATGTGAAGAGCTGACTCATTGGAAAAGACTGATGCTGGGAGGGACTGGGGGCAGGAAGAGAAGGTGACGACAGAGGATGAGATGGCTGGATGGCATCACTGACTCGATGGACATGAGTCTGAGTGAACTCCGGGAGTTGATGATGGACAGGGAGCCCTGGCGTGCTGCAATTCATGGGGTCGCAAAGAGTCGGACCCGACTGAGTGACTAAACTGAACTGAATTATAGAAGTCAACATTATCAAATATTAATTGAATGACTACAATATGCCAAGCATAACCCTCTTCTTCCAAACTTTCACTATAACCAAATGGGAGTAGAATGAAGAATTCTTCATGATTTATTTATTTTTTGATATGGAAGATTTTACTTAGATAAATATGTACCCGGCCTTTAACCACAAATCTCAACTCTATTTATGCAAGGGGCATGACAACACATTTCTACAAAAGGGATCACACATCAGTATTCACAGAAGCTTTATTTACTGTTTCCCAAAGGTGGAAATAACCCAAATATCAATAAGATTTGGTAAGCAGGTAGTAATATAGTTTTACAATGGAATACTACACAGAAATAGAAAAGAATGAATATCTGATATCATGATTTATTGAGTTAAAGCAGAAATATTTACAAACTTAAATATTGTTAGGAAAATGATCTAGTCCCTTTTAAATATCTCTTTTATTACATCACCACATCCACTCCATTAACTACTTTTAGATATTGAAATAGCACATATTTCTTGAAAAAAAAAAAAACCCATGAACTATAGAATTTAAATAATAAAAAAATAGCACTCTAGAAATAATTGTTATCAATTCAACTACATTGGAAATCTTGCTTTCAACTTTAAAGAAATGTGACTGATATTACCTGACTGCTGCTGCTGATCCTGCTAAGTTACTTCAGTCGTGTCTGACTCTGTGCGACCCCATAGACAGCAGCCCACCAGGCTCCCCTGTCCCTGGGATTCTCCAGGCAAGAAGACTGGAGTGGGCTGCCATTTCCTTCCCCAAGGCATGAAAGCAAAAAGTGAAAGTTAAGTCGCTCAGTCATGTCCGACTCTTAGTGACCTCATGGACTGCAGCCCACCAGGCTCCTCTGTCCATGGGATTGTCCAGGCAAGAAGACTGGAGTGGGTTGCCATTGCCTTCTCCATTACCTTTCTACCTGAAGTAAAAGAAAAAGGTGACCATCACCATAGTGGTGTAATGTGGCTCTCATTTATCCCCTGGTATGATGTGGTGAGAAAAGCTTTACTTCTGTGATATTCTTTCCCTCGATCCAATGTGAGAAGAATTATTAGGAAAGCCCACATTTTAAAGTATTCTACAGGATACCTCACCAGTATCCCTTAGAATTGTAAGAGCCAAAAAAAAAAAAAAA
>NW_011486639.1:4940-8009 GCF_000754665.1 Bison bison bison | reverse complement strand
TATTTCTTTTATTGTGGTAAGAACACAACATGACATCCTCTTAGATTTTAGGGTACCCATACAGCATTGGTGACTATGGATGTGTTTTTGTATATTACATCTCTAGAAGTTATTCAACTTGCTTAAGTAAAAGTTTATGCCCATTGATTTGTAACTTCCCATTTACCCCTCCACCTAACTCTGACAATTATCATAACACTCTTTGATTTTATGAATTTCATTATGTTAAATACATACATAAGTGGGAAATCATATAATATTTGCCTTTCAGTTACTGGTTTATATCACTTAAGCATAATATCTTCAATATTCATCCATGTGGTCACATATTGCAGAATTTCCATCTTTTTTTTTTTAAGGTTGAATTGTATTCCATTTTTTGTATATGCCACATTTTCTTTATCTACTTATTTTTTCATATTTAGATGTTTCCACATCTTGGCTACTGTGAATAGTTCTATAATGAACACAGAAATGTTAACATCCCTTTGAAATCATAATTTCACCCTTTTTGGATGAAAATCTAAAAACAGGATTACTGGATCATATAACTATTTAATTTTTATATTGTGAAACACCACTATACTGTTTTCCATAGCAGCCATGCCATTTTGCATTTCTACCAACAGCATGCAAGGGTTCTAATTTCTCCATATCCTTGCTGACTTTGTCTTTTTATATTTTCTGATAATAGTCATCCTGACAGATATAAGGTAATATTTCATTTGGGTTTTGATTTGCCTTTCCCTGATGATTAGGACATTAAACATGTTTTTCTTCTTTTAAAATACCTATTGGCCATTTATATATTTTCCAAAAAAATAAATGTCTAAATCATCCTTAGCTAATTTTTAAGCAGGCCTATTAGCTTTTGTGCTTTTTGCTATTGAATTGCATGAGCTTTTTATGCATTTATTAGAGATTAATCCTTTGCAGTAATCCTCAGTGTATTTGGTGCCAAGAACTGGCTTCATAGAAGACAATTTTTCCATGGACCAGGATGATAGTGGGTTTGGGATGATTCAAGCACATTGCATTTATTGTGAATTTTATTTCTATTATTATTATTATCAGATCCACCTCAGATTGTCAGGTATTAAATCCTGGAATTTGGGGACCCCTGCTTTATCAGATACATGCATTTCAAATATTTCCTCCCATTCTACTGCCTCTTCTTTCTGTTGATTATTTCCTTTTCTGTGCAGAAGGTTTTGACAAATACATGATGGCAATGGTGTAAGGTATTAACAATGTGGCACATCTTAGCTCACCTGGAACTGTCCTTTCTTTAGAACTGTAAGTCATACATATCAGATAATTAACTTCCTTTAATTGTCTTTCTTTATAAATAAGACTTCTTTCTCAGACTAACATTTCTGGTAAGGTCATTGCTATTTCTCAAACCTAGAACCAACTGGTTCTAGATGTTTCAGCATTAAAGGCAAGAGGTCCCACATAACAGAATTCTTGATGGCTCTGTGTGTTCAGATATTCAAGGATTTAAGGATGAATCAGAAGTAAATCTTACCAAGGCAATTCTCATTATTATAAAATCATTTATTGATTATAATTTTCAGAGTTTCTCAAGCTTGGTACTATTGGTATTTCGTGTTGGATTTTAATTTTTATAGGGAGCTACCCTGTGTGTGCTACCATGTATAGCAGCATCTCTGACCTCTGTCCAATCACTCTGGTACATTAATTATGACAATCAAAAATGCCTTCAGATATTGTCAAATGTCCATGTGGGAGGGGAGGGGAGGTTCATAATCATCTGTAGTTGAAAACTATTCCCTTATTTCCTTGGAGATTTTCAGGTTATTCTGTCTGAATTATGTCCAAATTAAACATCTAGTTTCTTATCTCCCAAATGATATTATTGTATAGTTTAAACTGTATGATTTTTGAATCTGGAATGCACTGGTATCTATAATCTTTATCCTTGTAATTTTTTCACATTCTTCTTTTTTTTTTTTTTTTCTTTTTGCTCTTGTAAGCATTTGTTTTGCCCATGCTCTAAAATCTGATATGGAGCTGAACCTGTTGATTATTTGTCTCCAGAATGTTCATTTTATTCTCTTCAATTCAGTTTTGTTTAAATACCTACCTCTGTTCCCTTGCACAGTTCTTCCAAAAACTCACAGAAGGAGAGAAACATGTACCTGAAAACTCTCAAGGACCGTCTTCTCCCCAACTCCCAGGAAACACTTGTTGAGGACACTATTACAAAGGAGCTCAGCTAAGCCAGGTTTCCTCTACAAAGCTTGCTAGAAAATATGCACTTCCTGTCCCTGTTAACTTAATTTTGGCAATGACTCTAAATTTCCTTCAAACGTCTTTTTCTCAGGAAGGAACGTGTGAATGTGAGGTATCTTTTAGATACATTACATGGTAAAGAATATCCATATTTTTTCAGACCTACAGACAGACCTGCCAGTGGAAAAGCACCCTGCCTTCCAGCCTCTGGAGGCTTCAGTAGTTTGGGGAAGAGGTTGAGACTCATGTCTATCCACCTCCTATGGCATAAGAGCCCTGGAGAAAATCTCTTGCCTCATTCTTCAGACGCCTCAAAGGAAGCAATTATAATTAATTACTGCTTCCTCATGTAATTCTATTTTCTTGGAAAAGCTGAAGAAAAATTTAACAGCAGCTTTAGAAACATTTATATATGAAAGTTAAAAGCTTAAATGTCTTTTCCCTATGCTCCATAATCATTCCCATAGACTCCAAACATCTTGGATATAAAAAGTCACAGCAAAATTTATGTTGGCTATTTAATAACTATTTATCTTCTTAAAGTATACTTTATAATTTTATTTTTTTAGATTTATTGAAATATAATTGACAAAACCAAATTGTATAGATCTAAGGAGAATCAGTTCAGTTCAGACGCTCAGTCGTGTCCGACTCTTTGCGACCCCAAGAATCGCAGCACGCCAGGCCTCCCTGTCCATCACCAACTTCAGGAGTTCACTCAGATTCATGTCCATCGAGTCAGTGATGCCATCCAGCCATCTCATCCTCTGTTGTCCCCTTCTCCTCCTGCCCCCAATCCCTCCCAGCATCAGA
>NW_011486639.1:1837-3495 GCF_000754665.1 Bison bison bison | reverse complement strand
CTTTTTTGTACAGTTCTTTTGTATATTCTTGCCATCTCTTCTTAATATCTTCTGCTTCTGTTAGGTCCATACAATTTCTGTCCTTTATCGAGCCCATCTTTGCATGAAATGTTAGTCTTGGTATCTCTAATTTTCTTGAAGAGATCTCTAGTCTTTCCCATTCTGTTGTTTTCCTCTATTTCTTTGCATTGATCGCTGAGGAAGGCTTTCTTATCTCTCCTTGCTATTCTTTGGAACTCTGCATTCAGATGCTTATATCTTTCCTTTTCTCCTTTGCTTTTCACTTCTCTTCTTTTCACAGCTATTTGCAAGGCCTTCCCAGACAGCCATTTTGCTTTTTTGCATTTCTTTTCCATGGGGATGGTCTTGATCCCTGTCTCCTGTGCAATGTCACTAACCTCCATTCATAGTTCATCAGGCACTCTATCTATCAGATCTAGGCCCTTAAATCTATTTCTCACTTCCAGTGTATAATCATAAGGGATTTGATATAGGTCATGCCTGAATGGTCTAGTGGTTTTCCCTACTTTCTTCAATTGAAGTCTGAATTTGGCAATAAGGAGTTCATGATCTGAGCCACAGTCAGCTCCTGGTCTTGTTTTTTTGACTGTATAGAGCTTCTCCATCTTTGGCTGCAAAGAATATAATCAGTCTGATTTCGGTGTTGACCATCTGGTGATGTCCACCTGTAGAGTCTTCTCTTGTGTTGTTGGAAGAGGGTGTTTATTATGACTAGTACAGTCTCTTGGCAAAACTCTATTAGTCTTTGCCCTGCTTCATTCCATATTCCAAGGCCAAATTTGCCTGTTACTACAGGTGTTTCTTGACTTCCTACTTTTGCATTGCAGTCCCTTATAATGAAAAGGACATCTTTTTTGAGTGTTAGTTCTAAAAGGCCTTGTACGTCTTCATAGAACCGTTCAACTTCAGCTTCTTCAGCGTTACTGGTTGGGGCATAGACTTGGATTACTGTGATATTGAATGGTTTGCCTTGGAAACGAACAGAGATCATTCTGTCGTTTTTGAGATTGCATTCAAGTACTGCATTTTGGAATCTTTTGTTGACCATGATGGCTACTTCATTTTTTTCTGAGGGATTCCTGCCTGCAGTAGTAGATATAATGGTCATCTGAGTTAAATTCACCCATTCCAGTCCATTTCAGTTCGCTGATTCCTAGAATGTCGACATTCACTCTTGCCATCTCTTGTTTGACCACTTCCAATTTGCCTTGATTCATGGACCTGACATTCCAGGTTCCTATGCAATATTCTTCTTACAGCATCAGATCTTGCTTCTATCACCAGTCACATCCACAGCTGGGTATTGTTTTTGCTTTGGCTCCATCCCTTCATTCTTTCTGGGGTTATTTCTCCACTGGTCTCCAGTAGCATACTGCGCACCTACTGACCTGGGGAGTTCCTCTTTCAGTATCCTACCATTTTGTCTTTTCATACTATTCATGGGGTTCTCAAGGCAAGAATACTGAAGTGGTTTGCCATTCCCTTCTCCAGTGGACTACATTCTGTCAGATCTCTCCACCATGACCTGCCCATTTTGGGTTGCCCCGCTGGCATGGCTTAGTTTCATGGAGTTAGACAAGGCTCTGGTCCTAGTGTGATTAGATTGACTAGTTTTCTGTGAGTATGGTTTCAGTGTG
>NW_011486639.1:1223-1737 GCF_000754665.1 Bison bison bison | reverse complement strand
GTTCGTGCATGGGGTCCTCCCGGCTTCTGCCTCTGACCTCGGACGTGGGGTAGCTCCTCTCAGCCACGCTTAGTGCACCGGTCGCAGCCGCCGGCGCACTAAGGAGTATACACACACATATACACAAACATCAACTACAGTATAGTTGATGTTTGTGTATATGTGTGTGTATACTTATATCATTAGAACTGATTCAAATGCTTTCTTTTTAATTGCTGAGTAATATTCCATTGTGTATATGTATCACAGCTTTCTAATCCATTCATCTGCTGATGGACATCTAGGTTGCACCCATGCCCTGGCTGTTATAAACAGTGCTGCGATGAACATTGGGGTACATGTGTCTCTTTCGATTCTGATTTCCTTGGTGTGTTTATTCCCAGCAGTGGGATTGCTGGGTCATAAGGCAGTTCTATTTCCAATTTTTTAAGGAATCTCCACACTATTCTCCATAGTGGATGTACTAGTTTGCATTCCCACCAACAGTGTAAAAGGGTTCCCTTTTCTCCACACC
>NW_011486639.1:698-1123 GCF_000754665.1 Bison bison bison | reverse complement strand
GGTCCTAGTGTGATTAGATTGACTAGTTTTCTGTGAGTATGGTTTCAGTGTGTCTGCCCTGTGATTCCCTCTTGCAACACCTACCATCTTATTTGGGTTTCTCTTACCTTGGACTTGGGGTATCTCTTCAGGGCTGCTCCAGCAAAGCACAGCCGCTGCTCCTTACCTTGGACGAGGGGTATCTCCTTACCGCTGCCCTTCCTGACCTTCAACGTGGGATAGCTCCTCTAGGCCCTCTTGTGCCCATGCAGCCACCACTCCTTGGACGTGGAGTTGGTCCTCCTGGGCCACTGCCCCTGACCTTAGATGCCGGGTAGCTCCTCTCGGCTGCCGCCCCTGACCTTGAACTTGGGCAGCTCTTCTTGGCCGTTCCTGTGCCGTTGCAGCCTGGCACTCTCGGCCGCTGCCCCTGACCTCGGACGTGG
>NW_011486639.1:0-598 GCF_000754665.1 Bison bison bison | reverse complement strand
TTTGTTCCACTGATCTATATTTCTGTCTTTGTGCCAGTACCATACTGTCTTGATGACTGTAGCTTTGTAGTATAGTCTGAAGTCAGGTTGGTTGATTCCTCCAGTTCCATTCTTCTTTCTCAAGATTGCTTTGACTATTCGAGGCTTTTTGTATTTGCACACAAATTGTGAAATTATTTGTTCTAGTTATGTGAAAAATACCTTTGGTAGCTTGATAGGGATTGCATTGAATCTATAGATTGCTTTGGGTAGTATACTCTTTTGCTCTATATTGATTCTTCTGATCCAAGAACATGGTATATTTCTCCATCTATTTGTGTCATCTTTGATTTTTTTAAATCAGTGTTTTATAGTTTTCTCTTTTTAGATATAAATTTATTCATTTTAATTGGAAGCTAATTACTTTACAATATTGTATTTGTTTTGCCATACATCAACATGAATCTGCCACAGGTATACATGTGTTCCCCATCCCGAACACTCCTCCCTCCTCCCTCCCCATACCATCCCTCTGGGCCGTCCCAGTGCACCAGCCCCAAGCATCCAGCATCGTGCATCGAATCTGGACTGGCAACTTGTTTCCTACATGATATTTTAC
>NW_011486638.1:4458-5237 GCF_000754665.1 Bison bison bison | reverse complement strand
GTCTGACACCAACTTTATTCAACATCTCATATTTATACAGAAAAGCGTGAGAAAGACAAGACAGTTGACATTTTTTCTTGGTTGGCCTATACATCTTACAAGCAGTCACAAGAAATCTTGAGAGCATGGGAATGGCTCCCTGTTATTATTTCTCACACCAGATAACATTTCTCTGTGCGTGAGAAGTTTGCACAGAACTCCAGGTGCCTGCAGTAAATAAGCACCTAATCTCTGGGGTGGCGGGACAGAGAGCTATGTTTGCAAGCAAACCCTCAAGGACTGAGGCAGCTCCCAGAGCTGTGTCCTTCGGACAAAGGACCCCGTTCTCACGGGCAGCTCCCCGCACACCTGGCTTCTATAAGGGAGGGAGCAACGAGTTTCCAAGGGTAAGCATCACGTTTCAAGGGAACAATGCAGACCACACTTGAATTTAAGAATCAAACAATTTTCTTGGCTAGTCTAGTGCTTCTCCCTTATCTAAGTCTCTAGGAGAATCCTACTGTTATTGGGCATAAGAGGATTTTATTTCTTCCTGTTTTGTCACCTACACTTCTGAGTCATACCTCAAAAATGGTCCTTCTGCCAGGAGTCACTTGCACCCATAGAATGAGAAGTTTGATTCAGAATGAGAGGAGAGCTTTATTCCAAATAAAGCGTGAGAGGTAGGAGTTTGGTCTAGAGCACATGCTCTCCCCCAAACCAGCAGGGCTGTTTTATATGATTCCTGTCAGCTGGGAGGGGGCGAGGGTCTCCCAGGAGGGCTCAGCTGTGCTGCTTGA
>NW_011486638.1:0-591 GCF_000754665.1 Bison bison bison | reverse complement strand
ACGGAAGCGACGCAGCAGCAGCAGCAGCCTCGTTATGAGGGGTAATTGCCAAGTTACTGGTTCTAGGGCCATTCTTTTGGCAAGTGTTTCCACTTTGTTGTTTCCCTTTATTATCTCTGTACTCTTTGATGACCCCTACATTGAATCACTGCCACTTCTAAGAGTCCTAATATGTTTAATCCATATTTTACCTGATTCTTCTCTACATTAAACATTCCCTTTTCTTCCCAAATAGCTGTGTGTGTGTGTGTGGGATTCATATGCACACCTGGAATCTGTGTTAACATTTAAGATCTTCCCTGGACCGAGTTCTAATTCTCAGGTGAGGGCTGTCAGCTCAGCCTTTTGAGCTGAAGTCCCTGGGGGGTAAGCTTCGCGTGTGTATGTCTGGGTCTAGGAGGTCACTATGCATCCCACCAGCCTTTTTCCTCTCTCATAAAACTGTGAGCCATTCCTCTTCTGCATTTGGGAGAGACTCACTCCTAGGTCGGGCGACTGGAATAGATCATGTCTGTGGTTTCTATACAGTCAGACTCCAAGGACTCTGTTTCTGTGGGTAGCAGGATTTAGTGCATGACAGGTTTTTATGGT
>NW_011486637.1:20924-23522 GCF_000754665.1 Bison bison bison | reverse complement strand
AAAGTTCAGTTCAGTTCAGTGGCTCAGTCGTGTCCGACCTTTGTGACGCCACGAAATGCAGCACGCCTAGTGGTAAAACAATACCATAATTAAGTAGACCCTTTAAGTGGCATGTTTGCACCCTCCAACGGATATTGTGGCCATGCAGGTTTGCAAAGAAAGTCAGGTGTGTCTCCTTGAAGCTCTGGGAATCAAACTTACCCCAGTTTTTTAGGACACAATCCAAGGGTGTGGGTCTGGAACTTTGAGTAGCTCCCATCTGTAAGAGAAAAAAAAGTGATGCTCAGCACCCTTGTTTTTTTTTCCACCAGAAGTATCCCTCCCTGCTCTAGATGGGGTGGAGACAGACTTTCCACTGAAGCTTTCCTTCCCTGGCTGGACTTAGCCTGCCCCTCACCAATGCAGGTGCCTTATTCGTTCCCTTAAGCACTTGTTCTACTATCAAGGTGGGGTGGAGATTCACCAGGGGTAGACCTGGGCACATCCCAAATTGATTTCTAGTTACTTACCACCAAAACCTTTGTTTGATTTGCCCTTTTCCTCTGATGCCACCCGGGGTGTAACAGAGTAGTTTCCCAGAAAGTTTCCCAAGCTAGGACTACTAGCAGAAGCATCCGTCTTCCATGTGCCCATGCACATTCCTGAGTACAGTCCTGACTGGAGTAGAAGCGGTGAGTCATCAACCCATGAGTAAGCCACTGGAGAGCCTTCTCTAGTCCAATAAGAGGTAGGACTATCAAAGGAAGAATCCCACTGTACTTTTAAACTGGGATTCCTGACCTATGTTCTTAGAAACCTTGTGCTGAGCAGCACCACTTCCATCCATTTAGTTTGGAGGCACAGCTATGACAAGGTTTCACCTTTGGGACTCTGACCCCATGTGGAAGTAGCTAAGAGAGACACTGCTGAAGCTAGAGTTCGACCTAGTTCCCGAACGTGCTTCTAGAGCTAGAGTTCCACTTTATTCCCAAACGTGCTCCATCCAGTCTGGTTTCCCCATGACTACCAAGCTTGGGGTGTAAGTAGAAGTACACAGTAATGACTAATGAGTCACAAGTCCCTTGAAAGTCTATAATCTGACAGATTAGGTTAGTAATTCTAACTCCCCAGGCAGTTATAAAATGGTTAAAGAGACCAGGAAAAGAAGACCAAAAAAGGAAAGTTTAATCCACACACTTCACCATTTCTGGCCACTCCTCTCACAGGGATATTGGGTGTCTCTTGGCATTGGTAGGTCAGTATAAACCCCTGACAAGGCTCTCACTTTTGGGTTGCCTTCAGTCATTAGAAGGCACCACAAAACCTCAAAACTGGGCTCACCACTTGCTTTTCAGAGTGTGCGTCTCAAACTTGCATCTTTAATTCACACAAACACACCTTACAGTTAGTGGAGTAAAAGGAGAATCATCCGTAGAGTAAAAGAAGAGACCATCTAGAGCACTGAAGGTCTTTACCTACCTTGTGCTGAAGATCCTGGACAAGCCCCTAAGATGATAGCTTATGGTTAACGGTGTCAGATTTGTGAACTGTGAAGTGAAAGATTTAGCTTCAGGATCAGGGACCAGGTTTCACTGCTCAGGGCTCTTGTGTCGTCAAAGTTTTATTACAGTGAAAAGGAACAGAGAAGGGGATGGAGAGTGCCCCCTCACTAGTCTTAGCAAGGGAACTGTACACTTTATCAATTGGTTATTACAGTAAATCCGAAGAATGTCTCAAGGTTTTAAAGATCTTACCAGACCCACTCCCACAATTTACATTTTAAAATGATGGGATTAGAACTAACAACAGAAAGATTTTACCAGACCCACTCTCACCATATACATTTTAAGATAACAGGATCAATCAGAAGGCTCTCAAGGAGAAACACTTACTGTTTAAGGATCAATTATTGTTGTATAATCCTTAGTACAGAGTTTAAGGTGAGTTGTTTTGTTGTGTAATCATCAGCTCTGGGCTTAAAGAAAAAAAAAAAAACAAACACAGCATTTTATGTGACTAAAACTAAGACTAGGAAAAAATCCTTTGTCTTTTTCCTCCTCCTTGGAGATCACAGACTTCTTATCAACCTACTTGAGAATTAACTCTCTCAGCTCTTCTTTTCCATTGGTCTATATGTCTGTCTTAATGTCTGGAACATGTCATTTTAATTACTGTAGCTTTGAAATATATTTTAAAGTCAGAAGTTTGATCTCTCTGTCTTCATTCTTCTTTTTCAAGATTGCTTTGTTTATTCTGGGTTTTTCATGCTCCCATTAAAGCCTTATAGTTTGTTTTCTTTATCTATAAAAAAATACTGTTGGGATTTAATGGAGATAATATTGAATCTATAGATTCCTTTGAATAGTAAGTACATTTACCAATATTGTTTTCCAGTTCATGACCATGGCTTGTCTTATCATTTATTGATATAATGTTTAATATTTTCTATAAATTTTGAAGTTTTCAATGTAAAAGTATTCAAACTTCAGTTAATTTTATTCCTAAATATTTTATTCTTTTACATCCTACCAAGACCATATCATGGAGAAACAGAAAATCTGAACAAAACAATAATGTGTTTAGTTCAGTTCAGTTCAGTTGCTCAGTTGTGTCCAACTC
>NW_011486637.1:9549-19112 GCF_000754665.1 Bison bison bison | reverse complement strand
CTTATCTTCTTTTCACAGCTATTTGTAAGGCCTCCCCAGACAGCCATTTTGCTTTTTTGCATTTCTTTTACATGGGAATGGTCTTGATCCCTGTTTCCTGTACAATGTCACGAACCTCATTCCATAGTTCATCAGGCACTCTATCATATCGAATCCCTTAAGTATATTTCTCATTTCCATTCAATAATCATAAGGGATTTGATTTAGGTCATACCTGAATGATCTAGTGGTTTTCCCTACTTTCTTCAATTTAAGTCTGAATTTGATAATAAGGAGTTCATGATCTGAGCCACAATCAGCTCCTGGTCTTGTTTTTGTTGACTGTATAGAGCTTGTCCATCTTTGGCTGCAAAGAATATAATCAATTTGATTTCGATGTTGACCATCTGGTGATGTCCATGTGTATAGTCTTCTCTTGTGTTGTTGGAAGAGGGTGTTTGCTATAACCAGTGCATGTCCTTGGCAAAACTCTATTAGTCTTTGCCCTGCTTCATTCCATATTCCAAGGCCAAATTTTCCTGTTACTCCAGGTGTTTCTTGACTTCCTACTTTTGCGTTCCAGTCCCCTATAATGAAAAGGACATCTTTTTGGGTGTTAGTTCTAAAAGGTCTTGTAGGTCTTCATAGAACCATTCAACTTCAGCTTCTTCAGTGGTACTGGTTCAGGCATAGACTTGGATTACTGTGATATTGAGTGGTTTGCCTTGGAAATGAACAGGGATCATTCTGTCATTTTTGAGATTGCATCCAAGTACTGCATTTTGGACTATTTTGTTGACCATTATGGCTACTCCATTTCTTCTGAGGGATTCCTGCCCACAGTAGTAGATATAATGGTCATCTTAGTTAAATTCACCCATTCCAGGCCATTTTAGTTCGCTGATTCCTAGAGTGTCGACATTCACTCTTGCCGTCTCTTGTTTGACCACTTCAATTAGTAGATAAAATGGTCATCTGATTTAAATTCACCCATTCCAGTCCATTTTAGTTCACTGATTCCTAGAATGTCGACGTTCACTCTTGCCATCTCCTGTTTGACCACTTCCAATTTTCCTTGATTCATGGACCTAACATTCCCTGTTCCTATGCCATATTGCTGTTTACAGCATCAGACCTTGCTTCTATCACCAGTCATATCCACAACTGGGTATTGTTTTAGGTTTGGCTCCCTCCCTTCTTTCTTTCCAGAGTTATTTCTCCACTGATCTCCAGTAGCATATTGGGCACCTATTGACCTGGGGAGTTCCTCTTTCAGTATCCTATCATTTTGCCTTTTCATACTGTTCATGAGGTTCTTAAGGCAAGAATACTGAAGTGGTTTGCCATTCCCTTCTCCAGTGGACCACATTCTGTCAGACCTCTCCACCATGACCCACCCGTCTTGGGTGGCCCCACAGGGCATGACTTAGTTTCTTTGAGTTAGAAAAGTCTGTCGTCTTAGTGTGATTAGATTGACTAGTTTTCTGCGATTATGGTTTCAATGCTTCTGCCCTCTGATGTCCTCTTACGTCCAAGGTAAGAGAATCCTAAGTAAGATGGTAGGTGTTGCAAGAGGGCATCAGAGGACTAAAGTTCATCAGGTTGCAAAATAGTTAGGTGTGACTTCAGTCACTAAACAGCAACAGCAATGACATGATAACCTTTAACATAACCTTTAAGATGTGATAACATATTCACACTCTAAGCTATTCTGTTTTTCATATACATGATAAATACATATTTTATTTCTTTTGCAGTCATTTGTGAAGGACTATATGATTTCTGTTACCAGACTTCTGTTGGGATTGGACACTACACCACGGTCAGGGTTTCTTTCCTCTGTAAGTTACTACTGTCTGAAGTGGAAGATAATTCTGGCAGGCAGCTCTTAAATCCATTTATCATGCTCTATGGCTGACTCTTCTATATCATTTATTTATCTTTTTATAACATGTGCTCAAAGAATAGCATCCTTTTTTAATTAATTTAAAAATGTTTATAGAAACTATTATTTAAATTAATAATCCTGCAGATAGCCATTGTGAACAAAATTCACAAGGTGTTCCCCCCCACCCCAGCTGGCATTTGAGATGAACAATTTCTGACATAGGATTCCATACTGCCAAGAAAAACACTGATCATGTCGTTTAACTTCTGTTTTTGTTTGTTTGTTTGTTTGTTTTTAAATCTTTGGCCATGCCCCTCAGCTTGAGGAATCTTAGTTCCTTGACCAGGGACCCCTGTAGGGGAAGCATGGAATCCTAACCACTGGACCACCAGGGAATTCTCTAACCTCTCTGTTTTATAAAAGAGTGTGCCATGTCCAAGTGTATTTCATTAAGTGACTTATTAGCAATTCAAATTCGTGATTAGCACAGAGGGAGCAGCACTTATCCCTCCTAACTGGGAGTCCTGTGTTCCTTCTATTGCACACCTGTCTCAGTAGGGATGCTATAGAATTTTGGATGGACTGTTCGTTTTTGTGCTGGAGTGTCCTTTGCACTTAAGGATGTGTAGCATCAGCAGACCCTGTCCACTAAGTCCTAGTAGCATCCTCTAGTTATTGCAACATTCAAACAAGTCCTTACATACAGGTTTCCAACATTTCCCAGTCAATTACTAGTAATGTCGCCCACTGAGACAGAACTAATGCAATGCCATGCTGCCACAAATTGAGCAGTGGGTTTCTTAAGTTTGAGTTAACCTGAGGGATAAGGTTTAGATGAAATGAGTAAATTATGGGTATGCACTTATGAAATGTTACTTTGAGATTTTGAAATATCAGTGAAATCTACTTTTAAGGAATGAAAAATAACCATTTGATTTTTTATTTCTTAAAAATTTGGTATGTAAATAATCCAATTATATTACAGATGAAGATCACAGAGGATGACTTATGGAATAGGACTTATGCCAGACTTTATCAGAAGTTATATTCCTTTACTGGGAACGTTCCCATTGGGGTCTACAGGACAGAATCTCAAAAGCTTACTATATCTGAGGTTTGGAAATATCATATATTCCTGTCTTAATATTTAAAGTGATTGAAGACTGCGATTCCTAAACCTGGAAACTTATTTCTGAAATATCAGCCATTAAATTATGTTAGGAAGTTCATAAAGTATTTTTGGCGAAAGTGATTCTAGAGTTTGGACTCTGAGTGCTCTTTGTAGGTTTTGAGGAAATAAATTAATTCTAAGTAACCTTTTGGCACATAAGAAAAGTTCTCAGGGCAAGCATTCTAGTTTTTAGTATAATCTTCAACTCCAATATATTAGCATTTGGAAAGAAGGAAACAGATAGGTTAGGGAGCATGGAATTCACATTTTTTCAAATTCTAGGTTGAGGACCACTGTGGAGCCATGGAAAAAACCCCAGGTGCAGTTCCATACCCTGGCTCAATAGTCATAATAGCAAACTAGAGCCTATTAAAAATGGAACAGAATTTACAATGCCTGCATACAACTGAAAACATATCCATATTTTAATTTGGTCACACTGTGTGGTTCTAAATTATGGTTTATATTCTTGAAATATTTATCCTCTTCAGATACCTCAAAGTTATTCAAAATTTTAGTTAAGAATTTCTTTCTTTGGTCTTATGTGAAACAGAACCTCAACTATGAGATTTAGATCAATTACATGCATTTTAATAGTCATGTAATCATTACACCTGTTTGTGATTAAAATCAATGAATCTCTGTGTGGAAAAGAAGAACTTTATAGGAAGCATAAAGGGTAACAGAGTAGATTTTTATTTTCTTGTTGCAATTTATAGCTTGACATTTAAGTAAGTGATATTGAGGCCAGAAGAAAATAGTTCCATTTTTCTGAGATGCTCTTTGCTGATTTCGCTGCAGCTTCAGAGGTGCTAAAAGATGTTTTATTGCCATTACTGCAGCTGAATTTGAGTTTTTCATTGGCTGTGGTCCCCGTGGTTCACGCCACAAAAAGCAGGACCAAATTGGAGAAAATCAGGAATGACTGATGGGAGAGACATACCAGAGAGTTGAATGTGGAAGACAGCTTGGCAGATATGCCTAAAAGTTTAAGAATATTACATCAAAAAATATCATGTGATTAAAGGTTAAGAGAATAAAAGTGCTTTCACACCTAAGCTATTAACCACTTCTTACTCAAGCTTGTTAAAGACAAAGAAGATTTCCAGATAGCAGAATACTATCCTGTTTTTATCTTGTAATATGGATTTTGTAAACTTGAAAAGTTAATTCTTCCATTGGTCAAGTTCATATCCATGTTTGTCATTTTGTATTATTAAGAGACTTTGTTGTATGCTGTTCACAGTGTAGATAGGGAAAAGATAATTGAATATTCGTACTGTCATCAAGGAGCATTTAACATTACATCTCAGTCAGTTGTTCCCATCACAAATCAGCAAAATATTTATAAATCCCCAAACCTCCAGCTTATGTTAAAAGCACACATCCTTGGAAAAAATAAAAGGATACTAGGTTAAATGAAGAGAATATCTGCTGTCTTTCTATACTGAGTTGAGTTCATTTGGAGCATATATTTTTTGTTCATTTTATATACTACCTATTACCAAAAAAAAAAAAGAGGCAATTTAAAGATTACAATAAATTTCAAGCACTTTTACAGTAAAATATATTAGTAAGGGCAAGAAATTAATATTACTGTACATCTAAAATGACCTGACTGCTATAGTTGAAAAGGAAGTCTATTTTTCTGGGAAATAAGGCAAATACATTGAGTTATATAATAATTGTAGTTTGATACACAAAAAGATGTAGTTCATCTATAGAAAGATTTGTTTTTCCTGATCATTGTTAACAGAGTGAGTATATTATATGTTTCTTTGTATGAGATTTAATATTTAGAAATAATTTAAAAGATAGATAACATGATGAAAATTATCTGGCTTTATAGTTTTGCAAGATTCTAAAATGCCAAAAAAGGTGGTACTCAATAAAATCTCATTTTATAAAATCAGGCTCATTCGTGTCTGACTCTTTGTGACACATGGACTGTAGCCCACCAGGCTCCTCTGTCCATGGGATTCTCCAGGCCGCAATACTGGAATGGGTAGCCATTCCCAGGGGATCTTCCCAACCCAGGGATCAAATCCGGGTGTCTCGCATTGCAGGCAGATTCTTTGCCATTTTAACCACCAGAGAGGCCTCTAAATTACATTAATATAAATATTTCAGTAAGGCTTGAGATAAAATAGTTTTGAAACTGGAGCTGCTCATTCTCTACCATTTTCTGCTCAGTGTTATTCCACTGGGCCAAGTGTTAAGAATCTGGAGACAAACAGTTCCAACAAGCCTATATTCATATATTTTTAATGTGTTTTTAAATATTTGTAACAATAGTGACAATCCTAAATAGTGGGTTAGACTTGAATTATATTACAACAAAAATTATAATTCAAAATTTCATTTCTGCCTTTTGAAGGATAAAGATCATGTTATTCCATAGAACTGAAGAACAAGATAATGTGATTTTTATAACCCCTAAATGTTTCGGGCTTATATATTGACTGGGCAGATCAACTTTTAACCTTTATAACATATTTGAAAATTCAGAATATTTCTATACATTTACTTGAATGTATATGTAGAAGTGAAAAATACTCTTATTATAGTATCTAAAATTAAAAAAAAAAACAGTACAACTACTAATACAAATAATGATTTTTAAATATCAATATGCAGTCAATTTCCTCTCATGAATATAATCCTTTCATATACTCTTATCAAATTTTTAATTTTCTACTAGCACCACATTAACTTTTCATCAAATCATAGAAAGATGATTTTAGAAAAAAACCTAACAACAACTTTCTGGAAAGTTTTTAAAATATTAGCTTATTCTTTACCAACTTATTCAAAAGTGCTTTGATAAGTAATCAAACACATAATTAGATGATAAATGTTATGTGGTATCTATAGTATATTGTCCTGTTGCTGATTGTTTTGTGTATGTATTGTTTAGGTGTTGTTTAAAGAGGAGAGTTTAAAAGTTGGCTTAAAGCTCAACATTCAGAAAACGAAGATCATGGCATCTGGTCCCATCACTTCATGGGAAATAGATGGGGAAACAGTGGAAACAGTGTCAGACTTTATTTTTGGGGGCTCCAAAATCACTGCAGATGGTGATTGCAGCCATGAAATTAAAAGACACTCCTTGGAAGGAAAGTTATGACCAAGCTAGATAGCATATTAAAAGGCAGGGACATTACTTTGCCAACAAAGTTCCATCTAGGCAAGGCTATGGTTTTTCCAGTAGTCATGTATGGATGTGAGAGTTGGACTGTGAAGAAAGCTGAGCACCGAAGAATTGATGCTTTTGAACTGTGGTGTTGGAGAAGACTGTTGAGAGTCTCTTGGACGGCAAGGACGTCCAACCAGTCCATCCTAAAGGAGATTAATCCTGGGTGTTCATTGGAAGGACTGATGTTGAAGCTGAAAGTCAAATACTTTGGCCACCTCATGAGAAGAGTTGACTCACTGGAGAAGACCCTGATGCTGAAAAAGATTGGGGGCAGGAGGAGAAGGGGACAGCAGAGGATGAGATGGTTGGATGGCATCACAACTCAATGGACATGAATTTGGGTGGATTCTGGGAGTTGGTGATGGACAGGGAGGCCTGGTGTGCTGCAGTTCATCAGGTTGCAAAGAGCTGGACGTGACTGAACTGAACTGAACTGAAATTGTATTTTATGTGTTTCTTTTCCCTCCCTTTGTGTCATCGTCGAGAAATAGCATCACAAGTAAGTATTTTGTCTTCCTTGCTTCAAATCATCTAATACAATGAGTCATTAAAAGAAAAGAATATTAAATAAACTCAATATTTCAGATTTTAAAAGAAAACAAGCTGAAATGTTTTTGTATGTTCTCTTCAAGTTAGTGTATCTGTATTTCCCTAATAAGACTGCAAATTAGTATTACCTATTTGTCTTCAAATTATGTATATGTATTAATACAAAAGCATATTTTACTGTGTGGTGTTATTACCAGCTAGCCACCTACTAGATGTAGATTACCTGTCCTCAAGGGATGCGCCACCTTCAGTGCAATCAGGTGGGACTGAGAAGGAGTAGGGGTCTTGACATAAAACATACCTTTAGTTTGCTTCTGTTCCTGAGGGAACAGTTATGGGAATGATAGAACCTGAGATGGATTCCTTCTTATACATTTATATTCCTGAAACCTTGATTTATCTTTATGTGATTTGCAGTTTTTATTTTATTTTCCACTTTCTTCATGTATATCGTGTTAAATAATAGTCATTATGGCTTTAGTACTTGACATAAACTCCCAAACATTAATATAATTAAGGAAACTATTACAAATATAAGCATTTTCAACTTTAAAAATTGCATTTTGAATGTAAAAGCGGTGGTACAATTCAGCCTCCTGTGGAATAATTTCAAAAGTGTAAAACTTTTGTGTCAAAATTGCCAAGCAAAAACATGAGTCTATTTTTGAACTAATTGAAGTTGTGTATTATCATAATTCCAGAAATTTTGACAGAATGACTGGTGTGTTCTCCACAATTTGAAGCTTTGTAATAAATGCAAATGTTTATTAAATTATTCTGAGCACTCTGCATAATTTATTTAAGATTTAATAAGCTATAGCTCTGTTATATTTTAAATATTCTAATTTTGTTTTTCTATATATTGATTCCTTTGGAATTTACAAAATATGTACTAAAGAAGCTTCTCTCTGGGCTTTAAGACTGTTTTAGCTGCTTTCTGACCTTTTTCACATTATAGTACATAGACAGTTTAACATTTGTTTATCATGAAATTGCTCAGCAGGTCCAGCTACCATGGCTGCCTGCACGTGATGCAAATTGAAATTCTAGTTTAATGCAGAATACAGTGCTGGCAGGAGAAGGCAATGGCACCCCACTCCAGTACTCTTGCCTGGAAAATCCCATGGATGGAGTAGCCTGGTGGGCTGCAGTCCATGGGGTCGCTAAGAGTCGGGCACAACTGAGCGACTTCACTTTCACTTTTCGCTTTCATGCATGAGAGAAGGAAATGGCAACCCACTCCAGTGTTCTTGCCTGGAGAATCCCAGGGACGGGGGAGCCTGGTGGGCTGCCGTCTATGGGGTTACACAGAGTCAGACACGACTGAAGTGACTTAGCAGCAGCACAGTGCTGGCAAAGGCAACGTTTGGAGAGCTTATCTTAAAGTTTTATGGTTTATTTATTAGAATATGTTTTGTAATGCTTTGAAAAGGTACTAATGAGATTAAGCATATATTTCTAAAATTTTTCATTTGTACCAGTATTTGACTTGACCTGATTAACAAGTTTTCATTTTATTTATAATGCACTGGCAGACATTATTTCAGGAAGTATTTTAGGAACATGTCACAAGCCAAAGTGCTTCACCTTGCCTCTCCTAAGGGCATTATTGAGTGTGAATCAAAACCTGGTCCACAGTAGTAGAAACACTAGTTAGTGGTCATACCATGTCCCTAAAAGGGGTTTGCATTTGGCTAAAAATTGTATAGCTTCATGTTTGAAAGTGGAGTTAATTAGAATGCAGATTTTTGCCTATGTTGTGGTTTTCCATGTCGATTCATATGTTCTGCACTTTTAATTCAGATGTCAAGTTTACTATCTCCTGTTTTCTCTAACTTACCATTATAGATTCAGAAAGTCAAAGGTTTGGTTCATTTCTGAATTTTTGTAGCCAATTGGAAGTTGACTTGTAACTTTCTTCCTGTCATTACTTTCTTTCTCATAGTTACTGTTCTAGGTCGTAAAATCCTCCAGTTAATTCCCTATGCAAACTAAGCTTCTTCCCTCTAATTTGCTGGGAAATGTGAGTTTTCCCATATACATATCTGCTCAAAATCCTTTTATGAAGAAAAAGCCCTAACTGCACCTAAAATATTAAAATATATTTAGCCTTGTAATTCTACTTTTTTTCTTCCACAATTTCTGTTCTTTCCAACTTTTTTTGGTGTTGTTCTCTCTCTCAACCTTCAAATGTGTTCAGTCAGTTCAGTTCAGTTCAGTTCAGTCACTCAGTCGTCTCCAGCTCTTTGTGGCCCCATGAATTGCAGCACGCCAGGCCTCCCTGTCCATCACCAACTCCCGCAGTTCACTCAGACTCATGTCTATCCAGTCGGTGATGCCATCCAGCCATCTCATCCTCTGTCGTCCCCTTTTCCTCCTGTCCCCAATCCCTCCCAGCATCAGAGTCTTTTCCAATGAGTCAACTCTTCGCATGAGGTGGCCAAAGTACTGGAGTTTCAGCTTTAGCATCATTCCTTCCAAAGAACACCTAGGGCTGATTTCCTTTAGAATGGACTGGTTGGATCTCCTTGCAGTCCAAGGGACTCTGAGGAGTCTTCTCCAACACCACACTTCAAAAGCATCAATTCTTCAGCGCTCAGCTTTCTTCATAGTCCAACTCTCACATCCATACATGACCACTGGAAAAACCACAGCCTTGACTAGACAGACCTTTGTTGGCAAAGTAATGTCTCTGCTTTTGAATATGATATCTAGGTTGGTCATAACTTTTCTTCCAAGGAGTAAGCGTCTTTTAATTTCATGGCTGCAGTCACCACTGT
>NW_011486637.1:4462-8577 GCF_000754665.1 Bison bison bison | reverse complement strand
CAGGAACTGACAAAAACCAAAACCAGGCATTCATCAAAGCCATGTGTATAGTCTTTCCTCTTTTTCCACATATGACCTTGGAGCACTCATTGACTCTTTTGGTTTCAGTGATTACTCTGAGGTTGATGGAGGGCACATTTGTGTTTTATGACCTTGCTGTTCTAATTTCTAAGCATGAAGAACAAACTCGTTATCTGCCATATCTTCTGTGTCTTATCTCCCAGAATTAGATATTTCCTGAGCCTAGGTGCTTGGAATGAGTCAGGAAACATACAAGAAAGATTTCACAAAAAGCAGATGTGAGCTTTTCATGCCTGTTCTTGGATTTAATGACTTATTGGTGGATATGCTGTATCTGAATTCTCTTCCTTCAAGATCTTGCCTAATTCATACAGATAAATGATCATTTTCTTTGAACGATGGATATATAGTGGATTTTTGATGCCTACCATACCAAGTCAATTTCTTGTAGCTGGATTTTAGACTTCTGTATTTTAGCCATTCTTTATGCTTCTTCTGTCTCTGTTCCTAAAGAAACATTTATCCAATTATTTTGCCTGACCAAATAAGCCCTGGTCTTGGAACCAAATTATCTATGTTTAAAGTTTGCTCCTACTTTTACTACTGTGTGTGAACTTTGCCTGTTCTCCACACATAGCAGAGTGGAAATTATGTCGGGAACTTATTATTATCTCTTCATTAATTAGAAAATATCAGAAATGTTTTAAGTGAATTGTTCACAGTTAATGGCAAATAATTCTATATGGTAAGGTACATGGAATAACATAAATCTTTTCTCATCATTTTTCACTGCTGCATTATTTCTGAGTGGATGACACTGCTTCAGAAAATGTTTGTGTCAATACACTTAAATTTATAAATAAAATAATAGTAAATATTCCAGTGATTTGGATTATAATATTTTCAAATGTAGATATATTCACTTACCTGAAATGTATTTTAATTCATACACATACACACACCATGTATCTGAGCTAATCTACAATATTCTTTCACTTTTCTCTTATAAAATTTTACTCTTGAATACTTTTAATTATTATTCTTTTTTCTAATATTTCCTAGTTCTGCTAATTCTTGTCTTATTTATTTTCAACCCTAGGAAAGCATTTCCTACTTGCATTATGTATTTTAACTTAAGAGTCTCACTATACAGATGGCTAACAAACACATGAAAAGATGCTCAACATCGCTCATTATTATGGAAATGCAACTCAAAACCACAATGAGACATTACCTCACACCAGTCAGAATGGACATCATCAAAAAGTCTACAAGCAATAAATGCTGGAGAGGGTGTGGAGAAAAGGGAACGTTCTTGCACTGTTGGTGGAAATGTAAATTGGTACAGCCACTATGGAAGACAGTATGGAGATTCCTTAAAAAACTAGGAATAAAACCACTATATGACCCAGCAGTCCCTCTCCTAGGCATTTACCTTGAGGAAGCGAAAATTGAAAAAGACACATGTATACGATTTTTCACTAAAGCACTTTTTACAATAGTTAGAACATGGAAGCAACCTAGATGTCCATCAACAGATGAATGAATAAAGAAGTGGTGGTACATATACACAATGGAATATTACTCAGCCATAAAAAGGAATGCATTTGAGTCGGTTCTGATGAGGTGGATGAACCTAGAACCTATTATACAGAGTGAAATGAGTCAGAAAGAGAAAGATAAATATCACATTCTAACATATATATGAAATCTAGAAAAATGATACTGAATAATTTATTTATAGGGCAGCAATGGAGGAACTGATATAGAGAACAGACTTATTGACATGGGGAGAGGGGAGGAGAGGATGACATGTATGGAAAGAGTAACATGGAAACGTGTGTTACCATATGTAAAATAGATGCCAACAGGAATTTGCTGTATGGCTCAGGAAACTCACACAGGGGCTCTGTATCAATCTAGAGGGATGAGATGGGAGGGCAAGGGGAGGGAGGTTCAAAAGAGAGGGGATATATGTATACCTATGGCTGATTCATGCTGAGGTTTGACAGAAAAGAGAAAAATTCTGTAAAGCAATTATCCTTCAATAAAAAGATTAAAAAAAAAAAAAAGAGTCACACTGGCACACCTAGTAGCAAGAAGCTATTTAAATGCATCCAGTCTGCTTGATTTAACTACACAGCCCTGGCTTTCTGCTCACTTAGTGCCTTAAACTGCATGGACATCATTCTTTCCCTTTGCCGTGCCACAGGAAATAAATTAAGCCTTTACTCACAGCTTCTTGGTGCATGACTGCTGGAGTTTATGAAATCAGAACTGAATATAAAATTATAAGGTTGATCTGAGTCATTCCAGTTTTCATAAGGAAGAAGTAATTTATAAGCTTTAATATACTTGGATCAATAACAACATTCTATATAGATTCTTTACGTAAGAATATGAATATTCATTGAGGTATAACTTAGCTGCAGTGCCCTATGGATACTTCTCCTTATGACTCTGGGTATCAGCATCTTTGTTATTGCAGAGGTACAGGCAGAAGCAGAAGAAGTATTTTGTAGCGTCCCAGGGAGCTGTTTTCAGGAGTATGGATTTCAGCATGGCAACTACTCTTCTTCCACATAAGTACCCACATAATCTACCTCTGTAGTACCCAGGATTTTCCCTGAACACTCTTTGGAATGGAATTTGATGTCTGCTTTAGACACACAGCCAATGGTCACAGGATAAGGATCTTTCACTGAACTTAATGCCAGTCATGCCCTTTACTGGAATCTAGACATGCAACTCAAGATGAAACACACAAAGAAGTCTTGAGACCTGTGACACAGAGCCCCAGTTCCACCCTCTTGTTTTTAAATGCCAAAGATTGAAGCTTCTAACTTAAATTGGTGAAACCCAGAAAGAAGTATGAGAGGACTGAACAAATGCAACTTAAAACTGTGCAGCTCATAGCAAAGACTTGACAGTAGGCAGTGGCATAATTCAGAAAGCATGCTTATCAGCAGGTGGTACAACCAGTTATCAAGTCAGAGCCAAAAACCAAGCCTCTGTATGGCTGTCATACAATCAGTAAATTCTGCCTGATTCAACTTAATCTTCCATCATTATCCCATACGCTTAACATCCATACATTCTCTACAGACTTTGGTCTGTAAAAACATAAAAGCTGAAGTAGTTCTCTTGGAGTGCAAATTCCTAAACATATGATAAAAAGTAAAATGAGTAACATATATGCTGCCTAGTGTCTGCATATTTATGAATCATTTATGAGGCTCCTAGGAAAATAATACAAGCAGCCAAAATAAAGCCTAAATTATTTCTCAGTTTGCTTTTATGAACCAAGGAGACTTACTCAGGTTAATGAATTTAAAAGCATTAATTTACAATATTTTAATAATTTATGATTAATTTAAATATCAATTAAATAGCATTTAGGCTACTTATAAAATAACTAATTCATGTCTTAAGGGAAGACATCTACAATGTAGTTAGTAATTACATGATAATAGTATTCAAGATCCTAAATGGAGAAGAAAAAAGTAAGATTTTATGGGCTTAAAGCACTAGGAGAGTCATCAGTTCAGTTCAGTCACACAGTTGTAACCGACTGTTCACGACCCCATGGACTGCAGCATGCCAGGCCTCCCTATCCATCACCAACTCCCAGAGTTTACTCAAACTCAAGTCCATTGAGTTGGTGATGTCATCCAACCATCTCATCCTCTATCGTCCCCTTCTCCTCCTGCCTTCAATCTTTCCCAGCTTCAGGGTCTTTTCTAATAAGTCAGCTCTTCGCATCAGGTGACCAAAGTATTGGAGTTTCAGCTTCAGCATCAGTCCTTCCAATGAACATTCAGGACTGATTTCCTTTAGGATGGACTGGTTGGCTCTCCTTATAGTCCAAGAGACTTTCAAGAGTCTTCTCCAGCACCATGGTTCAAAAGCAACAATTCTTTGGTGCTCAGATTTCTTTATAGTCCAATTCATACATTCATACAAGACTATTGGAAAAACAATAGCCTTGACTAGCCGGACCTTTGTTGGCAAAGTAATGTCTCTGCTTTTTAATATGCTGTCTATATTGGTCATAACTTTTCTTCCAAGGAGTAAGTGTCTTTTTATGTCATGGC
>NW_011486637.1:766-3430 GCF_000754665.1 Bison bison bison | reverse complement strand
TGAAGATCTTTTTTGTACAGTTCTTCTGTGTATTCTTGCTACCTCTTCTTAATATCTTCTGCTTTTGTTAGGTCGGTACTATTTCTGTCCTTTATTGAGCCCATCTTTGCATGAAATGTTCCCTTGGTATCTCTGATTTTCTTAAAGTAACCTCTAGTCTTTCCCATTCTATTGTTTTCCTGTCTTTGCACTGATGACTGAAGAAAGCTTTTTATCTCTCCTTGCTATTCCTTGGAACTCTGAATTCAGACCATGAAAACATGTAAATATATTTATATTCTCACAAATATTAGTGTTAAATCTTGTTTTTTTAAAATGAATAATTATGTGAGACTTCTAACAATTAAACTACTAATAAGTCAAGCCAGAGTTATCCCATTATACATAGAAACACTGAAAAATAATTCATGGATGCAAAACAATAAATCTCTTTGACTTAAATACTTACTCCGTTTTTCATATTCCAAAAATTTAACCCCCCAATGTTTTTCTCCAAGAATTTATTGATATTACATTGATTTCTTATGAAATATAGTCACTGATAGAGAAAATTACACCAAAATATGAATCATTCCTGTCTTTTTCATACTTATGTTTTGCTTTTATATAGCTCCTCATAATTATTTATGTTTATTTTCCCCATTTTTGTATGAAATTATCAATCAGAATATTAACTAATATTGATTGAGCATTTACTGAGACAGGCATCCTGTTATTTAATTTTCATGTGCATCTCCTAGATTTGCTTGGAGAAACACTGTGAACAAAGTAAGAATATAATGATCAGTTTTCAGATAAGGCACTGGGGACAGTCTTAAAGAATTTAAGTTACTTAACAAGGAATACAGAACCGTAAGTGTATTTAAACTCAGCTCTATCTGATGCCAGAATACCTGGTTTTAAGCATTCTATAACTCTGACTTTAAGTTCAGGAAAAGGTTCTACAATGAAACCATGATCCTGTATCTTAGCACCACTCTAATATCTCCTGTTGGTCATGATGTCATGTTAGGAACACAATAGAGCTACAACCAGGTGATGAAATGGCCTTGGGAAAGTATAAATAGATCTTTTAAAATGCACAAGCACATGTGCTTGCACACCCACTCCCCACACACATTTAGTACCCAGTAATAGAATAATTTCATATTTATTACCAATGACTGATATTGTGGATCATCATTCCTACTAGGATATAATATTATTATTATGTGTAGGAGTTTACAGATGACATGTTTTCTTTATATATTAATATATGAATTTGCACAGTATTTCTATGTGGTAGAACGTGAGTCTCATCATTCTTATTTTACACAGTGGTTACGTAGTTTTACTGTCGGCCCAGAGCTAGAAAGTAGCCACAACATCAGTCAAATTTGTCTATCTTAATACATATAAATTCGGTATACTTTTTATTATATCCTATTGGAAGGAGGAAAGAAAGGGATGTAAAGTCCAAGCATACAAATAACTATCTCTGTGTTGTCAGTTTAGATTTCTTAATCCCCAAATCCTTCTCATCTCCTTTTTCTTTAGTTAAACTGAAATATAAAAAGAGATGTTATGTATATTGAAATAATGATAAAAATGCCTTGTGAGTCCTATGGCTTTTTATGTAAGTCATGATATTCTTTCCTTTGGGGGAATTCAACACAATGGTGACTAGGGGATCTAGTATTATTTAGCTCATATATACTTGATATAATTCCTGGTATACTCAACTAAGAAAAGCATTCACAAAAATAAAGTGTTTTATCCTTTACTTGGAAAATAAGCTAATATTCAACTTCTTCCCTAAACTATACATTAACTTCTGGTTCTGTGACTTATCAGTGACATTATATGAGCATAATATCTTGAGTATTTGATCTGACAAAATTAATGTTTCCACATATTTATGGGAAATAAAACTATTACAGGGAATTATGACTAGAAAGAATACTTCAAATAAACTTAAGATTGTGATTCACAAATCTGTGCAAGCCAAGTATCTAAATATGAATGAACTAACATTTTCATTTTTGCTATAAAGTGCACATAAACTGTACCTAATGAACATAGATTGATATTCTTTACTGATGGTAGATATTACTTGCAGTTTTATATATTTTACTTTCAGAGAAGAGGATTTTCAGTATATATCAACCAGATAAGACTAGACTAAGTTAAGACTTATAAAGGCATCCATTGTTGCAAAAACACAGTATTAGAACTTTTAATACTTCCAACCTAAATTCTATAGGTAAAAAGAGGTTTCTATTTTGAGTGAAATATTATCTTATTCCAATGAGATTAATGTATGCATGCAAGTATATATAAAATTGATAACCAACAAGGACCTTCTGTAGAGCATAGATAACTCTACTCAGTATCTTATAATAGCTAAAAGGGGAAAGACTCTGAAAAATTGTATATAAATAATACGTGTATAATTTGTTTAACCTTCACAGCTTCATAAAAGACTTTATTTTATAGATGGAATTCTACATATATATAGCTAATACATATGTTTATCTGAATCTTTGTACTGTATACCTGAAACTAACACATTGTAAATCAATTATAGTCTTTAACTTAAAAAAAAAAAAAGTTCAGTCTAAAAAAGAGACAAATAGGCTCTAATTATGCAGCAATGAGGGCTTCACAAATTGTTTTGATATCACT
>NW_011486637.1:0-666 GCF_000754665.1 Bison bison bison | reverse complement strand
AGAAAATGTTTGTGTCAATACACTTAAATTTATAAATAAAATAATAGTAAATATTCCAGTGATTTGGATAAATGCTTTATAATATTTTCAAATGTAGATATATTCACTTACCTGAAATGTATTTTAATTCATACACATACACACACCATGTGTCTGAGTTAATCTATAATATTCTTTCATTTTTCTCTTATAAAATTTTACTCTTGGATACTTTTATTTATTATTCTTTTTTCTAATATTTCCTAGCTCTACTAATTCTTGTCTTATTTATTTTCAACCCTAGGAAAGCATTTCTTACTTGTCTTATTTATTTTAAGTTAAGAGTCTCACTATACAGATGACTAACAAACACATGAAAAGATGCTCAACGTCTCTCATTATTAGAGAAATGCAAATCAAAACCACAATGAGATATCACCTCACACCAGTCAGAATGGACATCATCAAAAAGTCTACAAGCAATAAATGCTGGAGAGGGTGTGGAGAAAAGGGAACGTTCTTGCACTGTTGGTGGAAATGTAAATTGGTACAGCCACTATGGAAGACAGTATGGAGATTCCTTAAAAAACTAGGAATAAAACCACTATATGACCCAGCAGTCCCACTCCTAGGCATTTACCCTGAGGAAACCAAAATTGAAAAAGACACATGTATACCATTTTCACT
>NW_011486636.1:4897-5527 GCF_000754665.1 Bison bison bison | reverse complement strand
GATACCGGGTATATGAAGTCTAAGAGAAGCTTCACTCAGCAGGAATGGATAGTAGATACATACAAAGTTGCCTGTGAGGATGTATGTATATGCAAGCATATAGAAAGGCATGCAATGGAAAGATAAACCACATTTAGGATGGTGGTTACCTCTTGGGGAAAGAGAAAGACAGCGATCCTATTGGGGAGGGATACATAGTGGGCTTCAACTGTATCTCTAATTTACATTTCTTAAACTGAATGGTGGTTAAATAGTGTTTATACTAGTATACTTTATAATTTTGTGCAGATCGGAAATATGTCACAATAAGTAAAAAAGAGAAAAGGGAGAAAGTGGCCTTAATCTTTGAACTCTGTTTAAGGTAATAAAAAGATAAAGTTGTAGATGACCAGAGTGGAGGATCAGAGAAGGGGAAGGGCCTGGGGGTTTGAGACTAGACAGGCTCATTTCTGCATTTACTTCAGGCTTCCTAGGTATCTGAAACATGGTCTAGCTGGAACAAACTTTGTTCCCACAGGTTCGGCTCCTGACCTTCTTGTAGATAACTGATAACACATGTTCTGTGGTAGCATGGCTTCTATTCTAACTGTGTGCACATGCAAATACACACACTACATCCACCTATTCCAT
>NW_011486636.1:0-541 GCF_000754665.1 Bison bison bison | reverse complement strand
GTTATTGAATTCTGTTTGGTAGAATTTTGTTGAGAAGTTTTGCATCTATGTTCATCAGTGATACTGGCCTGAAATTCCAAAAATGCCTCATTCTAATAGCCCATCTTGCTATAGTACTTGGATCTAGTCCCTAGTCCAGACTGGAGCAGAAATACGAACCATCTTGCCCCTCTACTGCACTACCCTCCACTGCTCACTTTCTTTGCTTCCTAGGTGTTTATATACAAAACTTCAATACCACCTCTTCCCTATGCAAATACCGACCTGGAAGCCATCAGCTTGCTCAGGCACACCTAAGTGGAGGCCCTTTATGCCCTGCACCACGTCTTAAGAACATTTCATTTCTCTGAAAACCTTCAGGTCTGAATTGTCAATATCCTATTTGATTGCCCTCCCCATGACAGACTACAGAACAGGTTCTGTTGTATTTGTTTTCATATGCAAAGATCAAACAAGTTACAAACAAGTGGAATGCTTTGAAGAATGTGTCTCTGGGCATGAAAAAATAACTTGTGTTTAAAAACAGAGGTGTTAACTGTGG
>NW_011486635.1:4645-5211 GCF_000754665.1 Bison bison bison | reverse complement strand
CACTGGAGTGGGTTGCCATTTCCTTCTCCAATGCATGAAAGTAAAAAAGTGAAAGTGAAGTCGCTCAGTTGCGTCCGACTCTTAGAGACCTCATGGACTGCAGCCTACCAGTCTCCTCCATCCATGAAATTTTCCAGGCAAGAGTACTGGAGTGGGGTGCCATTGCCTTCTCCGGTTGTATACACTACTGCCAGCCAAACATCTCTATATGGGTGTCTGACAAACAACTGAAACTGACATACTCAAAACTCAACTCAGCCTCCCCTCACTAAAACAGAACTAAAAAAGGCCTTATTATTCTTCCTATAGTTCCTGCCTCAGTGACTGGTACAGTTCTACTGAAGCCAGACCCCAGACAATTCTCCTAGATGCCTCCCTTTCCTCCACGACCTTGACATTCAATCCATCCTTAAGCCCTAGTGTATTTACCTCCTAAATATTTCCCATATTTTCCCTCTCCTTGCCACTTCTTCTACCACTGCTCCAATTAGGCCACTCATCACTTCTTGACCATACCATTATCACAACCTCTGCATATCTCCCACCTTTCACCTTTCTAATCCATC
>NW_011486635.1:0-525 GCF_000754665.1 Bison bison bison | reverse complement strand
TTTCACTTTCATGCATTGGAGAAGGAAATGGCAACCCACTCCAGTGTTCTTGCCTGGAGAATCCCAGGGATGGGGGAGCCTTGTGGGCTGCCATCTATGGGGTCGCTAAGAGTCAGACACGACTGAAGCAACTTAGCAGCAGCAGCAGCAGCATACTGTTTTCCACAGTAACTACATCAATTTACATTCCTACCAACAATGTACTAGGGTTCCCTTTTCTCCACATCCTTGTTAACATTGGTCATCTGTAGTCGTTTTTGATGATAACTATTCTGACATGTGTGAGGTGATATCTCATTGTGCTTTTGACTTGCATTTCTCTGATGATTAGCTGTGTTGAGCATCTTTTTATTTGCCTGTTGGGCATCTGAATGTCTTCTTTGGAAAACGTCTATTCAGTTCTGCCCATTTTTAAATTGGATTTTTTTTGATGTTGATTTGATGTTGATTTTGATTTTGATGTTGATGTATGAGCTGTTTATATATTTTGGATATTAACCCCTTAACAGTCATATCATTTGTAAG
>NW_011486634.1:4865-5325 GCF_000754665.1 Bison bison bison | reverse complement strand
AGCAGAAATAGATGTTTTTCTGGAACTCTCTTGCTTTTTCGATGATTCAGCGGATGTTGGCAATTTGATCTCTGGTTTCTTTGCCTTTTCTAAAACCAGCTTTAACATCTGGAATTTCATGGTTCACATATTGCTGAAGCCTGGCTTGGAGAATTTTGAACATTACTTTAATAGCATGTGAGAAGAGTGCAATTGTGTGATAGTTTGAGCATTCTTTGGCATTGCCTTTCTTTGGGATTGGAATGAAAACTGACCTTTTCCAGTCCTGTGGCCACTGCTGAGTTTTCCAAATTTGCATGCATATTGAGTGCAGCACTTTCACAGCATCATCTTCCAGGATTTGAAATTTCTCAACTGGAATTCAATCACCTCCATGAGCTTTGTTCGTAGTGATGCTTCCCAAGGCCCACTTGACTTCACATTCCAGGATGTCTGCCTCTAGGTGAGTGATCACACCATC
>NW_011486634.1:0-482 GCF_000754665.1 Bison bison bison | reverse complement strand
CTAGACAGCATATTAAAAAGCAGAGACATTACTTTGTCAGCAAAGGTCCATCTAGTCAAGGCTATGGTTTTTCCAGTGATCATGTATTGATGTGAGAGTTGAACTATAAAGAAAGCTGAACGCCAAATAATTGGTGCTTTTGAACTGTGCTGTTGAAGAAGACTCTTGAGAGTCCCTTGGACTTCAAGGAGATCCAACCAGTCCATCTTAAAGGAGATCAGTCCTGGTTGTTCATTGGAAGGACTGATGTTGAAGCTGATAATTCAAAACTTTGGCCACTTGATGTGAAGAGCTGACTCATAGAACAGACCCTGATGCTGGGAAAGATTGAGGCCAGTAGGAGAAGGGGACAACAGAGGATGAGATGGTTAGATGGCATCACTGACTCAATGGACATGAGTTTGGGTGAACTCCTGGAGTTGATGATCGATAGGGAGGCCCGGTGTGCTGGGGTTCATGGGGTCAGAAAGAATCAGACCCGA
>NW_011486633.1:9054-10080 GCF_000754665.1 Bison bison bison | reverse complement strand
CATCAGGGATTGGTGAAAGGTCTAGGACCCCATCTTCCTTTTCTATCTCGGTCCAGACTCAGGATTTATCCCACCCTCCTGCAGGACTTTGGCGCTGGAACAAGTTCACACATGGGAGATTCCCTTTGTCCAGTATGTCCACTTACCAGATTCCTGATACAAATCCTTCCTTGATAGATTTTACCTCCCTGATGAATACTGAAAAAAATGCAATTTCTTTTTCCTGCTGCCTGGATGGTGGGCTCAGTGTAAAGGTCAAAGCAATCAGTACGCGTGCAGGAGGGGTAGCTCAACCCTGAGATATAAGTTTGTGATACTGTGACCTCACCTCCCCTCAGAACTGCAATTATCATGTCATCTGTAGCAGAGCTGGGAAGAATAGGTTTGGGAACTGGGATTATTTTTGAAAACAGTTTCCAAGTTGCTAATCGTCAAGAGTAATTATAAGTTTCCAGCTAATATGTTATAAGGCACTATTGGAGTTTTTGTGACTGAGGCTCATTTTTCCATGATCCCAGGAGGCAGACAAGGCTTACATGCATGGAGCAGGAAGAACTTAAAATTGACATATAAGGGACTGGCTGCAAGGATGAGTCTCTATGGAGGTTCTGCCTCACTGAAAACTTGTTCCCAGGACAAATTTTTCCTAATTTCATATACTGATCAGGATCATCAATTAAGTTAAGAGCAAAGAAGTGGAATTTGTCCAAATATCTGAGGTTTTCAAAACAGATAAAAGTAACAAGAAGGATGTGGTGTCAATAATCCACATTAGATATCAGTGTGCCCATTTGTAAAATTCAATATCAATAAATAAGCAAACTATTAGGAAACTAAACTTTACTGATATTGATCCTAACTAGGGTGATAGGTGAGCTTCCCTGGTAGCTCAGCTGGTAAAGAATCTGCCCGCAGTGCAGGAGAGCTGGGTTCGATTCCTGAGTTGGGAAGATCACCTGGAGAAAGGATAGGCTACCCACTCCAGTATTCCTGGGCTTCCCTGGTGGCTCAGATGATAAAGAATCA
>NW_011486633.1:4453-5598 GCF_000754665.1 Bison bison bison | reverse complement strand
CAGCATCAGTCCTTCCAATGAATATTCAGGACTGACTTCCTTTAGGATTGACTGATGTGATCTCCTTGCTGTCCAAGGGACTCTCAAGAGTCTTCTCCAACACCACAGTTCAAAAGCATCAATTCTTCGGTGCTCAGCTTTCTTTAATTTCAACTCAGGGGTAAAAATTATCCTCATGTAATATGCCCTTCAACACCCTTCACTTGAATCTACAGGACAGCAGCTAAAATTTGGGGAGAACAACACTTAACAGCAGTCTTTTTTTAATTTATTTTTTATTGAAGGGTAATTTCTTTACAGAATTCTGCTGTTTTCTGTCAAACTTCAACATGAATCAGCCATGAACTGCCTGCCATATATATATATGTCTGCCGGGGTCCAAACCCGGTGGATCCAGGGAAATTCAAAGGATAGACGGCATCGGCAAACTGGATACAATAGCTTTAATTAAATATTAATTAGAGATATAAAGAGTAATAGAATAAGGATAGCTCAGTAGGAAAATTCAGTGAAGGAAAGAGGCTAAATAACTTGGTTTACGTGGAAAGCCAAAAAAATTTCAAGACAAGAAATTTGCGTCACCTACGTAGGCTGCAGGCATCCTTCCGTTCTCCCAAAGGAGAGGAGACACTAAGGCCTCCCCGCTCAGATCTTAGAAGCCCAGCCATAATTAGTAGGCTTGACGAGCCTCCACTCTCCAGATGGGAATTCAGCCAGAAAGTGAGAGAAAGAATGACATGGGGAGACCAGTCTTTCCAGGAACTGATCCCATTTCTTTATTTTCCAGGGTCCGCTTTTATACACAGAGATGTAATACAAAAGTCATGCGGGGTCAGCAGTCCTGACTTTTATCAAAATCAGGTGCTTCATACAAATGTATACAAAAGTCTTAGGGGCGTTACATCATCTTCTGGCTAGGGGGCCCGCTAACAATTTATGACCCCCTCCTTGTGACAGTGGTCAGTCAACCAGAACACTTATTTCTCCAGGAGTGATTATTCTTAAAACAGATGCTACCTTCTGAAGGCGCCAGATAAGGTTACATTCCTATAGGGTGAGGGTGTAGTGGGTTTTAATTAAGGAAAGAATTTCCTTAGCCTAAGGTCTAACGTGATTAATATCAAAGGTTAATACTTATTTCTTCT
>NW_011486633.1:0-509 GCF_000754665.1 Bison bison bison | reverse complement strand
CTGATGTGAAGAGCTGACTAATTGGAAAAGACCCTGATGCTGGGAAAGATTGAAGGCAGGAGGAGAAGGGGACGACAGAGGATGAGATGGCGGGATGGCATCACCAACGCGATGGACATGAGTTTGAGTAGGGCCCGGGAGATGGTGATGGACAGGGAAGCCTGGCATGCTGCAGTCCATGGGGTCACAAAGGGTTGGACACGACTGAGTAACTGAACTGAAGTGAACAAAAACCTAGTGTGGCAATATGCTCTTCAGATAACACACGTATTAAGACTTATCACTATTATAGTTATGGCAGAAAGTGAAGAAGAACTAAAGAGCCTTTTGATGAAAGTGAAAGAGGAAAGTGAAAAAATTGGCTTAAAGCTCAACATTCAGGAAACTAAGATCATGGCATCCAGTCCCATCACTTCACGGCAAATAGATGGGGAAATAGTGGAAACAGTGGCTGACTTTATTTTGGGGGGGTCCAAAATCACTGAAGATGGTGATTGCAGCCATGAAAT
>NW_011486632.1:4826-5336 GCF_000754665.1 Bison bison bison | reverse complement strand
TTGGATCCCAACAAAAAAAGATACCCTATGTCCAAGGGCAAAGGAGAAGCCACAGCAACATGGTAGGAAGGGTTAAATCGCATTTAGAATCAAACCCCATACCCATCAGAGATGCTTGGAGGGCTCAAACAAAACCATGTGTGCACCAGAATCAAGAGACCCCACAGAAACTGAGCCAGGCCTGCGTTTGAGTGTTTGAGTATCTCTTGCAGAGGTACGGGTCAGCAGTGGCCTGCCACAGGGGCAGTGGTTCTCAGTGCAGCAGACCTGGGTCACACAGTGTGTGGCATAAACTGTCTTGGAGGAGATCGTGATTAACCCCACCATAGAGCCACCGAGCAGAAGACCCACAAACTGAGAACAATTATACCAAATACATTCTCACACTCTTAAAGTTCTAGGACCCTCAACAGATTTCCCAACCTTGGGGATCTGGCAAAGGGACTGAGAACCACCAAAGAATTTTACTTTGGAGGCCAGTGGGATTCAATTACAGAACTTCCACAGGAC
>NW_011486632.1:0-801 GCF_000754665.1 Bison bison bison | reverse complement strand
CAGTCCAACCTAAAAGAAATCAGCCCTGAATATTCATTGGAAGGTCTGACGCTGAACTGAAACTCCAATACTTTGGCCACCTGATGCAAAGAACTGACTCATTGGAAAAGACCCTGATGCTGGGAAAGATTGAGGGCAGGAGGAGATGGGGATGGATGACAGAGGATGAGATGTTTGGATGACATCACTGACTCAATGTACTTGAGTTTGATCAAGCTTTGGGAGTTAATGATGGACAGGGAAGCCTGATGTCCTGCAGTCCATGGGGTCGTGAAGAGTTGAACATGACTGAGTGATTGAACTGAACTGAACTGAAGTCCCCTATATACAAATTGGTTTCCTTCCAAGAGCAGGTTTATAAGTCCAATTTGTTCATAAGTCTAACAATAATAGCTTAGGTACTTAACACAATTTGCTATGTAGAACTGTACTGTAATCGGTTTATAATACGTTTCACACAAGTAATGCATAAAAAAACTTTTAATCTTATAGTACAGTATAGCTACAGAGGCTAGCATTGGGTGAACAAGAGTGTTACTGTCTGAAAGAGTGAGGGGAGGTGGCAGATAGTAGAGCTGAAGGATCATCAGCTATAAGAGACAGAGGGTAATCTGCAGTCTCACTCAGGCCTGACTTTGATGGCACAGGTTCTGGTTCCTTGCTGGATTCAATCCTATCTACCCTCTTGAAAAAATGATCTAGAGGTGTCTGGGTAGTACCATATCAGGTACATCACTGCTGCTTTTATGCTTGCTTCTCGACATCCTTGGCTTGAAACAAAGATACTGTACTCTGTACAGT
>NW_011486631.1:4719-5148 GCF_000754665.1 Bison bison bison | reverse complement strand
TCTCACCATGTCGTTCTTTCTCTTACCTTCTGGCTGAATTATTCAGCCTCTTTTCTACACTGAATTTCCTCACTGAGCTATCCTTATTTCAGCCTCTTTTCTCCACTGAATTTTCCTACTGAGCTATCCTCATTCTATTACTCTTTATATCCTTAATTAACGTTTAATTAAGCAATTGTTTCCTGATCTTCGCCGACGCCATCCCCGCTTCGAATTCCCTGGATCAGCCGGGGCTGGTCCCCGGCAAGTGGCGCCCGAACAGGGACATTCGAAGGTAGGTACCTCAGAAAAAGTGTTGAGAAAGTGTTGAATTGAAAAAGTGTTGAGAAAGTGTTCAATTTACGGGATGGATAGGCCCCCACCCAGGGTGCCGCGGACCCCCTGTAGGACAGACAGGGCGAGTAGTGGTGGGAAGTGTTAAAGGGTTTG
>NW_011486631.1:0-790 GCF_000754665.1 Bison bison bison | reverse complement strand
TCCCCATCAAATCTTGCAACATGCTCTTTTCGTAATAAATATTCTAAATACTGATCTGGCTGGAACTACTGCAATGCTTCGTCATTGGTGCCTGGAGCAATTAAATGCAAAACCGTTAGTCAAATGGAAGGACCTCCTCTCCAGACAGTGGAAGGGTCCTGACCCCTTATTAACTATTGGTCGAGGATGTGCTTGCATTTTTCCACAGGATGCAGATTCTCCAATTTAGATCCAGGACAGGTTGATTCGCCATGTTGCAGACCCCCAGACATCCAGTTCCCCCATTGCTTCGATCACAAAAAGAGGAGCCCGCCGGAAGGGGAGGCAAGATAAACATCGAGATCCCAGCAAGACTGACGGGGCTGCTGCAGTGCGAACTCCAACCAGAAAATAATTCTACTTTATTCTGTTTTGGCTTGTCTACCCTTTCCTTATGTTTTTCTCTTTACCAATGATTCTGAAAACTTAATGTACATGTGACTTTCACTGGTGGACCCAATGTAGTGACTTGTGAACAATGCATGCTCTCATCTTGTTTAAACCCTCAATATAATGTTTACTCTTTGGTAGTGTTACAATGTCCACCATATCTTACGATGTAACCACTTATTGATATAACTATAGTCTTGCTGTGTTACAACAACTACAAGATTTAATGTGATCGCGACGATTTGTGGGCTTTACTTATTTTAGGACTATCAGCTTTAATAGCAGCAATTAGTTCTGTTACTGTGGCAGCAATATCATTGACTCAACAAGTGCATACTGCCCAATATGTTGATACCATGTC
>NW_011486630.1:4473-6210 GCF_000754665.1 Bison bison bison | reverse complement strand
CAGTCAATCCTAAAGAAATCAACCCTGAATATTTGTTGGAAGGACTGAAACTGAAGCTCCAATAATTTGACCACCTAATGTGAAGAGCCAACTCACTGGAAAAGACCCTGATGCTGGGAAAGACTGAGGGCAGGAGGAGAAGGGGGCGTCAGAGGATGAGATGACTGAATAGCATTATTGACTCAATGGATATGAATTTGAGCAAACTCTGGGAATTAAGGAAGGATAGGGAAACCTGGTTTGCGGCATTCCACGGGATCACAAAGAGCTGGACATGATTTACCGACTGAACAACAAGGAGGCAGATTACATCAAGGAAGAAGAAGGTTAGAATTATAATGACCCATAATGAAGTCTTTCTTTCAAATGTCACAAATACCCTTTTTCCCCTACAAAGTAGGGATCTGAACCTCTACTGGACAAAGCAGAAAATTCGAGGAGACATTCTAGAATGAACGAACCAAAACCCTGAAGGTACTTAAGGGATTCTGGAAGGCAGTTATCCTCACCCAAGGAGGCCAGGTTCCCGTAGTTCTCTAACATCACGTCCCTGTATAATTCCCGCTGACCGAGGTCCAGGCACTCCCACTCCTCTTGAGTGAAGTCTATGGCCACATCCTGGAATGTCAGCCGTCCCTGAAATACAAAGGACATGAGCCATGTGGACATGGGAAGACTTCCTAATGTGACCCAAGATGAAACCAGCAAGAGAAATGGTTTTGATTTAGGAGAATGTCTGGTGTTACACAAGAATATAATTTTTATATAGCCGTATTTTCCACTGTATTTCTAACCCAGGAAAGGAGAATGAGATATGATCCACAGACCACTATAGAAACTATTCTGATCTGGAAGAGAAATTATAAAACAATCACAGCACACTGATCTATCTATTTTTGAGAGTACTCGTGTGACACAGGATAAACTGTCTATCAGGGAAAGTATGTTAGTCACTCAGTCATGTCTGATTCTTTCTGACCCCATGGACTGTAGCACGCCAGGCTTCTGTGTCCATGGGATTTTTCAGGCAAGAATACTGGAGTGAGTTGCCATTTCCTTCTCCAGGGGAATGTTCCCACCAAGGGATCGCATCCAGGTCTCCCACATTGCAGGCAGACTCTTCACCATCTGAGCCACCGGGGAAGGCCCTTATCAAGGAGACAGGCAATATTTTAAAAAAGCATGCTCTGATCTAAGAGTTCTGGAGTGGGGCCAATGTGCCACATTTTTAACAAGCTTATTTTAACTAGCAGTGTTGAAAATTCTGATACATAAATGACCATTCTGAATAGCAAAGAAGTAGACTAGTAAGGTAAGAATTTATACTTAACTTTGAATTTTAAGTGTTTTTCAAAATTGATGGGTCTGATAGAATAGTACCCATAGCAGCAATAATCTTTTGAAGTAATTAGTATATACTATATGTCTTTCTCGGAGAAGGCAATGGCACCCCACTCCAGTACTCTTGCCTGGAAAATCCCATGGACAGAGGAGCCTGGTGGGCTGCAGTCCATGGGGTCGCGAAGGGTCAGACATGACTGAGCGACTTCACTGTGACTTTTCACTTTCATGCATTGGAGAAGGAAATGGCAACCCACTCCAGTGTTCTTGCCTGGAGAATCCCGGGGACGGGAGAGCCTGGTGAGCTGCCGTCTATGGGGTCACACAGAGTCGGACACGACTGAAGCGACTTAGTAGTAGTAGTAGTATATGTCTTTCTAACAGTTTTTACAGAGT
>NW_011486630.1:0-504 GCF_000754665.1 Bison bison bison | reverse complement strand
AATATGTATGAATATCACACACACTATATGGAGAAGGAAATGGCACCCCACTCCAGTGTTCTTGCCTGGAGAATCCCAGGGACAGAGGAGCCCAGTGGGCTGCCGTCTATGGGGTTGCACAGAGTCAGACACGACAGAAGCGACTTAGTAGCAGCAGCAGTATGAAGAATGAAGATTATCTCAGTGGAGAGGAAGGTTAAAAATCATAATGAATCATCACGAAGTCTGTCTTTCTCAACTCATGTATTCCCATTACTCCTAGAAAGCAGGGATCTGAAACTCTATTATAAGAAGCAGAAGAATCTAGGAGACATTCTAGAAATGCAGGAACTAAAACCCTGAGGAACCAAAACCAAAATCCCAGGCTGCTGAGCAACTAAGCCTGTGTGCCACAATCACTGGGCCTGTGCTCTAGAGCCCGAGAACCACAACTGAGCCCTTGAGCCAGAACTACTGAAGGCCAGGCACCCTAGGTGCTGTGCTCTGCAGCCAGAGGAGCCACCG
>NW_011486629.1:4720-5118 GCF_000754665.1 Bison bison bison | reverse complement strand
AGATCCCCTGGAATAGGAAGTGACAACCCATTCAAATATTCTTGCCTGGAAAATTCCATGGGCAGTGGAGCCTGGCAGGCTACAGTCCATAAGGTCACAAAGGTCAGACACAACTGAGCACTCATGCATCACAGAAATAGCTATTTTCCAAACTTCAGTCAAAGTTCAGCCAACATTTTGAAAGTCTTCATTCTGACATGGTTCATTTCTCACCTGGGCTGGTTCACCTCTCTTTAGGTAACCTGGTGATCCTATACTCTCTGGAGGTCACCATATTGATGCCTAACATAGTGCAGATACCCGACTGATGGCATAGAGCACTACAGCCTAGAACTCCTGGGCTCAAGATTCTCCCACATTACCCCGACCCCACAAATAGCTAGGACTACTTGGGGGTC
>NW_011486629.1:0-920 GCF_000754665.1 Bison bison bison | reverse complement strand
TGTTGTTTCCTCTTTTTTCCCTTGGTCACCGAGGTCTCTTCTTGCTATTCTTTGGAACTCTGCATTCAGATGTTTATATCTTTTTCTCCTTTGCTTTTCGCTTCTTTTCACAGGTATTTGTAAGGCCTCTTCAGACAGCCATTTGTCTTTTTTTGCATTTCTTTTCCATGGAGATGGTCTTGATCCCTGTCTCCTGTACAATGTCATGAACCTCCATCCATAGTTCATCAGGTACTCTGTCTATCAGATCTAGTCCCTTAAACCTATTTCTCACTTGTACTGTATAAGGGATTCGAGTTAGGTCATACCTGAATGGTCTAGTGGTTTTCCCCACTTTCTTCAACTTAAGTCTGAATTTGGCAATAAGGAGTTCATGATCCGAGCCACAGTCAGCTCCTGGTCTTGTTTTTGCTGACTGTATAGTGCTTCTCTGTCTTTGGCTGCAAAGAATATAGTCAATCTGATTTTGGTCCATCTGGTGATGTCCATGTGTAGAGTCTTCTCTTGTACTGTTGGAAGAGGGTGTTTGCTATGACCAGTGCGTTCTCTTGGCAAAAGTCTCATTCTGTACTCTAAGGCCAAATTTGCCTGTTGCTCCACGTGTTTCTTGACTTCCTACTTTTGCATTCCAGTCCCCTATGATTAAAAGGACATCTTTTTTAGGTGTTAGGTCTAAAAGGCCTTGCAGGTCTTCATAGAACCGTTGAACTTCAGCTTCTTCAGCATTACTGGTTGGGGCATAGGCTTGGATTACCATGATATTGAACGGTTTGTCTTGGAAATGAACAGAGATCATTCTGTCGTTTTTGAGATGGCATCCAAGTACTGCATTTCGGACTCTTTTGTTGACCATGATGGCTACTTCATTTTTTCTAAGGGATTCCTGCCCACAGTAGTAGATATAATGGTCATCTGAGTTA
>NW_011486628.1:4954-5276 GCF_000754665.1 Bison bison bison | reverse complement strand
TAGCCTTTCCCTTCTCCAAGGGATCTTCCCAACCCAAGGACTGAACCCAGGTCACAGCAATGAAAGCCCCAAATCCTAGCAACTAGGCCACCAGGGAAAGCCCCTATTTTTTTTTTAATTTAAAATCAATTTTTATTTTCTTTTCACTTTTTAAATGATAACTGAGTCACTTTGCTGTGCAGCAGAAATTAAACACAATTTTGTAAATCAACTATACTTCAATAAAATTAAAAAAAATATTAAAAAGCATCTATTTACCTCTGAAAACTTCTTTGGATACATTTCATAGATTTAATATTAAGTGTATTGGTTTCCATTCTTG
>NW_011486628.1:0-416 GCF_000754665.1 Bison bison bison | reverse complement strand
ACGGAGGCACATGCAACCTGCCCATTCTCTAATTGACTTGTTTTTGGTTCAAGGAGGTGCATTTCCAAAATGGTAGGTTGACAGTATCTGCGTAGTGATCACTCCCAGGGAAACAGTGCACACATCCTATATCCCATACCTCATTGTCATAGACCGTACCAACCCACTAACAGTCCAGCTTGATCTGGCCCTGTTCTCAGCCAATCTGTACACTTAGTTGTTGTTTCAGTGTCTTTTTGCTCTCACCCACTTCATCACCTCCTCCGTCTGTGTTCTATTCCAACATTCTGACTCTCCGGGTGACACCTTTCTCAATCCAGGACCAGACCCTGGCTTGATTCTGCTTTCACTCCTTTGGAAGCTGGTGCCCATTTACCTATGACCCTGCCCCCCAGCTCCTTCCCCCTCATCCTCCA
>NW_011486627.1:4794-5205 GCF_000754665.1 Bison bison bison | reverse complement strand
CACATGATCAGTACATGCTCAGTCACGATATCAGTGCATGATCAGCCATGTGATCACTGATTGCACAGTCCCGTGATCAGGGCATCTCAGTCACGAGATCACGGCCTCACAGTCACGAGATAACCGTATGATAAACACGTGATCAGTGAACGAACAGCCATGTGATTACTGCATGCTCAGTCAGGTGGTTCCTTTTCTGATCAGCCACGTGACCAGTGTGTGCACAGTCACATGATCAGCGCTTGTCAGTCACTGATCACTGCATGATAAACACGTGATCAGTGCATGATGAGCCACGTGATCAGTGCCTGATCATCGACGTCATCAGTGCATGGGCAGTCATTTGATCAGTGCATGATAGCCAAGTGATCAGTGCATGCTCAGTCACGTGATCTGTACTTGATCAGCCAC
>NW_011486627.1:0-523 GCF_000754665.1 Bison bison bison | reverse complement strand
AGACTCTGGTTTTCTTGGGGGGTAGATGCTCGAGAATATCCGGGTGGACTCCTGAGGCTCGATCCCACATTTGCGTATGCCGAGCCCCCTTCCTCATGATCTTTCTCCAGAGTGGAATGCCTCACCGGCTCCAGGCAAATGATCAGTACATGCTCAGTCACGATATCAGTGCATGATCAGCCATGTGATCACTGATTGCACAGTCCCGTGATCAGCGCATCTCAGTCACGAGAACACCGCCTCACAGTCACGAGATCAACGTATGATAAACACGTGATCAGTGAACGATCAGCCATGTGATCACTGCATGCTCAGTCAGGTGGTTCCTTTTCTGATCAGCCACGTGACCAGTGCGTGCACATTCACATGATCAGCGCTTGTCAGTCACTGATCACTGCATGATAAACACGTGATCAGTGCATGATGAGCCATGTGATCACTGACTGCACAGTCACGTGATCAGGGCCTCTCAGTCACGAGATCACCGTATGATAAACACGTGATCAGTGAACGATCAGCCACG
>NW_011486626.1:15224-15923 GCF_000754665.1 Bison bison bison | reverse complement strand
GTTGAAATTATGGTTTCCATTAAAAAAAAAAAAAACAGGAAATGACCTAATTTATGTTGAAATAGGTCCTTAACTGAAGTCTTATATTTCTGCAAAAATTCATTCTTTGCAAATACAGTTGCCATTCCCAGTGCCTAAAATGCCTTTAGAAGGTATATGTAGTGCATTGATTTGAAGTTTTCATCCATATGGCATGGTTGAAGAAAAAGCATATTGTATTAGGTCAAACCACATATAATTGCTGAATATTTAACCATTTCTGAACTATAAAGTAGTAATTTGGTATGATTCAACCTGATCTGTACATTTTTTTATTCTTTATGTTGTTTGGGTCATTTTTTTATTCTTTATGTTGTTTGGGTAAGATAAATTATAAAGCATGTACATGTATGTTTCATATTACAGCTAATAAAGATGATATATATAATTTTCCAAATCATCAGTGTCTGGTTGAATTAAAAATATTATTTGCACAGGTGTGGGGTTTATCTTCATAAAAGTGCTGTCAGAGATTGGTTGATATGTATTTTATTAACCAAAGCTTTGTTTGCTAATATGTCTACTTAGAGGTAACTCTGTTATATATAAATATAATTGATATAACAGGCAGTTCTATTTCCAGTTTTTTAAGGAATCTCCACACTCTTCTCCATAGTGGCTGTACTAGTTTGCATTCCCACCAACAGTGTAAGAGGGTTC
>NW_011486626.1:9610-11298 GCF_000754665.1 Bison bison bison | reverse complement strand
AATAAAGCAGAAATAGATGTTTTTCAGGAACTCTCTTGCTTTTTCAATGATCCAGCGAATGTTGGAAATTTGATCTCTGGTTCCTCTGCCTTTTCTTAAACCAGCTTGAACATCTGGAAGTTATCGGTTCACGTATTGTTGAAACCTGGCTTGGAGAATTTTGAGCATTACTTTACTAGCGTGTGAGATGAGTGCAATTGTGCTGTAGTTTGAGCATTCTTTGGCATTGCCTTTCTTAGGGATTGGAATGAAAACTGACCTTTTCCAGTCCTGTGGCCACTGCTGAGTTTTCCAAATGTGCTGACACTCCAGCAAAGCACAGGCACCGCTACTGACCTTGGATGTGGGGTATCTCCTCACGGCCACTGCTCACTTCTAGTGTAACATCTGAGATTTTGGCTTGCCATGATACTATTGTGCTTACCCTCCAAGCCTCTTGTATATGTCAGTTGTACTTGTTAGTTCAGTTATGTGTTTCAATTAAATATTAGGTGAACCAATAAATAGTGCTTAAAAAGTATGCCATTTTTTATGAAAACTATGTTGAATGCTTTGGAAATGTTTGATAAAGTCATTTTAAATTGGCTGTCTAATCAGAGTGGGTAAGAAAACTTAAAAGATAGGCACCAATTCCAAAACCCTTCTGTATTCTGATTGCTTCATGAATGTATTTAAGTTCTAGCTGCTTAAATCTAGAAACGAATGTAGAAACTGGCTTCAGTTCAGTTCAGTCGCTCAGTGATTGTATATTTTGTGTGGTTTGTGTGTGCCTGCTCATCGTATCCTACTCTGAGACCCCTTGGCCTGTAGCCCGCAGGCTCCTCTATCCATGGGATTTCCCAGCCAAGAATACTGGACTGGGTTGTCACTTCTTTCTCCTTTGTATGGTTTATATGCAAGCAAATCTTTGCACAGAGCCAATCAGAGGATTGTAACTCAAATAGAATACTTTAACTCTACATCAAAAAGATTGGCAAATGAATATTATTTATACTTTTTTGGTTAAAATATTTATGATGTATATCATGTTTTATGAACATCTACTTTAACTGAACTCTTTGGTTCACTGACACTGCCTGATTTTCTAATTGTCTTTCTAGTCATGTCTAGTGTATTAAAAACTTTAAAAATGTTAACTTCATATTCTAAGTCCATCATTTTCTCTCTCTGCATTGTAAAAATGGGCCATATATATTTATATCTTGAAGATTCTATTTCTTCTCCAAGGATTAACTTAATTTCTATAGGCTTTTGTCATTTTCCCCAGTTAAAATATTGAAAAACAAACAACCAGACTAAAGGCATTTGTCTTTTTTTTTTTCTCTTGTGAATACTATTACCCATGTGAGTACATTACCAACAGCATAGACTGACCTGAGCTTAATTTTGTTGGCAATCTTAATGCTAACATCAGAGATAAATAAGGAGGACTTCTTGTGGGATCTGTCCATGGTATGTGTGAAAAGAAACTCTTAGCCATAAAAGATATTCAACTAGTAAAGTGCAGATTATAAATTTTCTAGAAACTAAGAGAAAGAAGAGCTAAAAAGTATAATTATGGTACCAGTCCCAAAATGCTTATTCATGTCTAATGACTGAATCAAAGAATGGCTCAGAAAGACTGAAAAGTCTAGATGTTATCAATGAAACAACCCTTTCCATTATAAACTGGAGAATAACTGATAAAA
>NW_011486626.1:4610-6439 GCF_000754665.1 Bison bison bison | reverse complement strand
TTATGACTTTAATTCATTGGATTCTAGAAACCTGTTGATTTGTGTTCAGGATATTAGTCATATTGATTGGTTTCTAATTGCATTCAATAACCTCTCATAGCTTTTAAGACTTTAAATATAATTTAAGGTTTGAATTTTAACTCATAGAATCAAGGAGTAATATGGTCACGTCAGTGTTCTAAGAAGAACATATTTGCCCCTTGAGGCATTTGTGAGATGGATTGAAAGCATGGAGACAGTTGTAGTAGTCTAACCTTTGGGTAATGTGAGTCTCAAAAAAGTGGCAGTTGCCATGGAAAGGCAAAGATAGATGCTAAAAGTCATTTTGAAAAATAATGATCAATAAGAATTGGTGACTGGGTGGATGTGGTTAAAAAAAGGATAAAAATAAAATCTAACTCTGTGGTTTTAAGAAATGACAGCTGAAAGAATGGTGATACATACCATTGGGGCAAATAGGAAATCAGAAATAGATTTTGGTTTCTAGAGGAAAGTGGTTGCCCGGGTTTGGATATGTTGCTTGTTAGAACATGGATCACCCAATGGGATATGTTTAGTTGGCATGTGAGAAGGGAAGACTGCTCCTCAAATAGGAGGAGAGGGCTTACATATAGAGATTTGAGAGTCCTCAGATTTTATATAATATTAAAAGCCTTGACATGACAAAATGAAAGTTGCTCAATAGTGTCTGACTCTTTGTGACACCATGGACTATACAGTCCATGGAATTCTCCAGGCCAGAGTACTGGAGTGGGTAGCCTTTCCCTTGTTCAGGGGGTCTATTGAACCCAGGTCCCCCACATTGCAGGTGGATTCTTTACCAGATAAGCCACAAGAGAAGTCCTTGATGTGAAAGCAATACCTTAAAATAAAGAGTTTATATAGAGGAAAGAGCAGAGGGTCTTGGGAATGCTTCTATTCAGATATAGAATAAAGCATAGAAGGCAGCAAATGAAACAGTTTGGTAAGAAGAATCATATTGCTCTATAGAATGGAAGAGAATTTGTATCTGAAGTTGAATCAGCATTGTAGTATTGACCTCAAATAATTTTTCCAGAAACCTAGAAATTTTATATCATATACTTTGGGCCTAAAATTAACTGTTATGAGTGGATAGAATTGTAATGAATACAATTATCTGTGTTACAGAATAGAGGCTCTCCTGAAATGTTTCCTGTGAAAACTATATCCCATGTTACTGTGCCTTGCTTTCTGAATACTACTTTATACATGAAAACTAAAAGAGAAAGAGTTTGGAGGCTGTTTTCTTCCCATCCTGTAGAAAATTACAAAACTACAATTTCCCTATAGCAACATCTTAATACCGTCAGTCAAGCTTTTTTATGACACAAGCACAGTGTACAAAAAGTTTTCGTAACTCGTTTGTGTCTTTATAGCCACCCTATGAGGACAGCAAGGCAGGTGGTATTATTCCTGTTTTACAAGTGAGAAAACAGAGGCTCAAAGAGGTTTAAGTGTCTTGTGCAAATTCATATGGAAAGTAAGCGGGATTCCTGTCTTCTAAGACCAGCTTTCTTACTTTCTTTTTATTGTTATCCTGCTGACTGCCCCACATTTATTATACCTTCCCTAAAGACTCCTGTAAGTGACATTTTAGAATATTATCAAAACAAATCCTAAAGGTACATTATGAATTCACTATATTTTACTGAGTAAAAATCCGTTTAGGCAGTATTTCATACATTAGGTCAGAAGTCAAAAATGACTGTTTACTGGACTTTTGGGATAAATTTTGAAGCATATTCTCTCAGGCTTTTTGAGTAAATTACTATTAAAGAGTTCTTATTGGTACCTACCAAGGGCCCAGA
>NW_011486626.1:697-1381 GCF_000754665.1 Bison bison bison | reverse complement strand
CAGATTTTTTTTTCTTTTTTTTTTTTTTTTTTTGCAACCACTTCTAAATGTAAAAAAGCATTCGTAACTTGCAGACCATATGAAAATAGGCAGATTTGGCCTATGGGCAAGTAGTTTGCCAACTCTTGATTTAGAAAAATTTATACATGTATTTATAATACTTTAGAACATACAGTATGTGAGGTATTGTCTTGCTGTGCATGTATACAGGTGATTATTTTCAAATTCCTTTCCCTGATTTCATAAATGATCATGAGATATTTGAAAAATCTAAAGGGCCTTTAACCAGATCGTGTGTGTATGTGCTTGTGGATAATTTTGCCAGAATACGTCAAAGTCTCTGGGCTTTACTTTGCCTAATATTTTCCCACTTGTATAGATGAATGAAGATTTTCAACAGTTTTTTTTGCATCACTTTTAAAACTATGTGCTATTTAAAAAGTGTCTGTAGCCCTTCCTTGTATATTTGATGAGTCTCTTTTAGCAAGGGTGAAGGGACTTTTCAGGAACATATTTGAATAGACTTAGAATTCTGTATGGAGAGGGCAACGGCACCCCACTCCAGTACTCTTGCCTGGAAAATCCCATGGACGGAGGAGCCTGGTGGGCTGCAGTCCGTGGGGTCGAGAAGAGTCGGACACGACTGAGCGACTTCACTTTCACTTTTCACTTTCATGCATTGGA
>NW_011486626.1:0-597 GCF_000754665.1 Bison bison bison | reverse complement strand
AGATGTCATGAAAAGTTCCATAGATGAATTGACCTAGAGAAGAATGGGAGTTCTTGAGAAAGAGAGTCAAGTGATTATTACCAGAGTTGGGGTGGGGGTTGTTTGGGACAAATGGGGAGATACTAGTCAAATGGTACAAACTTCTAGTTATTAGATTAAGAAGTTCTAGGGATCTGATGTACACCATAATGACTGTAACTAAAAATGTATAATAAACTTGAATGTTGCTAAGAGAGTAGATCTTAAGTGTTCTCACCACAGAAAAAAATTATAATTATGTGACAGGGCAGAGGTGTGAACTAAAGCAGTGGTGGTGATCATTTTGCAATATATAAATATGTCAAATCAACACATCGGTATACTTAGATAGTGTTTGAATTATATCTCAATAAAGCTGCAAAGGAAAAACAATAAAATAAGAAGTAGTAACATTGACTTTTTTTCCTGAATATGGAAAGTGATTTTTGTTGTTGTTGTTGTTTTATTATTATTATATTTTTATTTATTTATTTTTTACTTTACAATATTGTATTTGTTTTCCATACATCAACATGCATCTGCCACAGGTGTACACATGTTCCCCATCCTGAACCCCCC
>NW_011486625.1:9331-9940 GCF_000754665.1 Bison bison bison | reverse complement strand
ACAACAATCAAAGCAGAAAAGGAAATAAAAGGAATCCAGATTGGAAAAGAAGAAGTAAAACTCTGACTGTTTGCAGATGACATGATCCTCTACATAGGAAACCCTAAAGACTCCACCAGAAAATTAATAGAGCTAATCAATGACTATAGTAAAGTTGCAGGATATAAAATCAACACACAGAAGTCCCTTACCTTTGTTTACACTAGCAATGAGAAAATAGAAACAGAAAGTAAGGAAACAATTCCATTCACCATTGCAACGAAAAGAATAAAATACTTAGGAATATATCTACCTAAAGAAACTAAAGACCTATATATAGAAAACTATAAAACACTAGTGAAATGAGTCAAAGAGTACACAAGTAGATGGAGAAATATACCTTGTTAATGGATTGGACTGATCAGTATAGTGAAAATGAGTATACTACCCAAAGCAATCTATAGGTTCAATGCAATCCCTATCAAGCTACCAACGGTATTTTTCACAGAGCTAGAACAAATAATTTCACAATTTGTATGGAAATACAAAGAACCTCGAACAGCCAAAGCAAAATTGAGAAAGGGAACTGGAGGAATCAACCTGCCTGACTTCAGGCTCTACTACAAAACC
>NW_011486625.1:4687-5194 GCF_000754665.1 Bison bison bison | reverse complement strand
AAGTTATTGGATCAAGGCCTCTAACCCATTCATGAAGGGGTTATGAGGCCTTGATCCAATAACTTCACTTCACCATTTGGTTCTCCTATCATCCCCTTCCTCTATGTCTTGGGGTACAGGATCAAGGCCAAATGCCATGAGTTCCCCAGTTCTTTCTGAAGGTCTTTACGACCACCAACATCACTATACCTCCCCTCATCCCTGTTGCTCTCACCTCCAGATTGTCAGGAGTGTCAGAACTTCTTCATTGACAGCTGTGATGCCCACGGGCCCCCAACCTTTGTAAAGGACTCTGCAGTGGAAAAGGGGCATGCCAACCGCTCAGTCCTCACTTTGCCCCCTGGGTTAAGTATCAAACTGTCAGGCATCCCTGAGGCTGGGCTTGGAGTGTGGAACGAGGCATCTCATCTGCCTCTGGGCCTGCACTTTGGCCCCTACGAGGGCCAAATCACAGATGATAAAGAGGCCATCAACAGTGGATACTCCTGGCTGGTGAGAAACACCCCT
>NW_011486625.1:0-562 GCF_000754665.1 Bison bison bison | reverse complement strand
CATTTCTCACTCAGGCCCACCATCCCTGCCTTCCTGGGGACCACCATCTCTGCCATGTCTGTCATCATCTATTCCATTCCCCCTTCCGAGAAAAGCTGAGATCTGGGTAACAGTGCTGGCAGGACCCATGCAGGCAGGATCTCTGTCCCCCCACTGTTTTTGAAAGGGCACGTTTCACAATGTGGTCGTAAGCCTTTCAAGAGCAGAGCACGTTACATGCTGAAAGCCTGGTCTGACTCAGGAAGAAAGCTCAGAGGGACCCCTTGTCCCCAACACAGTCAAGTGCTTGGAGCTGAGAGGAAAGGAGGAGTGAGGGCCGGGCTCCAGGAGAACTCAGGGGCTGGGCCCCAGCCCCACTCCTTATCTGGGGTTCAGCCCTCCCAACAATCAGATGTGAGTTATGGAAGTTCTCCCGAGAGGCACATGCGCCCAGTTCACGGCCCTAATTTTGTGCCAGGACATATGGGGGTTCTCAGAGCACCAGGGAGGGCCTGATGGGCAGGGAAGCCCGAGGGATTTGGTCACCAGAGAGGGCCCATGACAGCACTGCCTTAACCTGGGG
>NW_011486624.1:5069-5854 GCF_000754665.1 Bison bison bison | reverse complement strand
TTCCTGTTGTCCGGCCTTCTCGTTGTACAACCAAAAGACTGACAGATGGTGTTTATCATTTCCCTTGAAGGCTCAGGGTTAGCAGCCCTAGAAGTTAGGGGAGTCCTGATCATTTGCACAAAAACCTGACAGCATTTGCACAAAATCATAGAAGTAGCCTCTTTCTGTCACAAATCCTGGAGTTCACTTCCCTTCTTTACCAATGTGTGTACTTTGTGGCAAATCCCCCAGAATAGGGCACTTTCATCTGCATTAAAACCTTTCCGGACAGATCTGTTTTCTCCTCAGTGATTTTTTAAAAAATTTCTTGGAGTACAGTTCATTAACAATGTTGTATAAGTCTCAGGTGTACTACAAAGTGATTCAGTTATACCTATACATATAGCCATTCTTTTAAAGAATATTTTGTCATATAAGTTATCACAGAATATTGAGTTTCCTGCTCTATAGAGTAGATACTTGTTGGCCATCTACCTTATATACAGTATGTGTATATACACATATATGTTCATCTCAAGCTTCTGATTTATTGCTCCCTGCCCCATTTGCTCTTTGGTAACCATAATTTCATTTTGTATACCTGTTCAGTCTGTTTCTACTTTTTAAATAAGTTCCTTTGTATCATTTTTAAAAATTATATTCCACATATGAGTGATATTTGTCTTTGACTTCACTTAATATGAAAATGTCAAGGATGTCCATTGTCTCCACGTTTACTCAACATAATTTTAGAAGCCCTAGCTGTGGCAATCAGAGTAGAGAAGATATAAAAGGAATCCAAGTTG
>NW_011486624.1:0-729 GCF_000754665.1 Bison bison bison | reverse complement strand
AGACATAAGCATGAGTTACAATGTAATCACAAGTAAACACCATTCTGAGAGAATGGCTGAAACAGGAACTCTGTTTAAAGGGCAACAATGAGACAATAAATCTGGGTGAGGGGGAACTGAAAAATGTCAAACCTCTGACCTAATGCTTTTGTCAAAGTATAAAAGAAGACCTGATTCTTGAAATAAACATGTAGTCCTGTACCTGGAGTCAGAGGCTACATCATTCTTCGCCAGCACTGCTCATCCCTTCAGGCTGATTCCCTAGCTGCTGGAGCTGGACTCTGGGAAACCTGTCCTCTCCTTCAGCCAGACTAAACAGGGAACTTGTGTTTGAATACATAAACTTTATATTTTATGTCTAATAGATATTTCTTTATACAAAGAAATGGCTCTAAGATGACTTGTTTTTGAATCCTGATCTTTTGAGCTTATGTGTTACTCTAAAGCTTTCAGATCTTTAAAGCTTATCTGAGACCTCATATATATGAACAGATGATCCAATTGTCAGCAAACATCATTGCTTTGTTTCTTCTCTTCATATGTCACATTTATTTTAGTTTTATTATTATTGTTCTTGCTATGTATTACAATATAATAGTTTGACCTGAGAGTCCTTCTTCTTATTGCTTCTGATACAGTTCACAGTAATGAAAATAAAAAGGGAATTAAGGGCACAAGGTCAGCTCAGGCTTGCAGGAGTGAGAGGGTGAGCTTTAGACTAACTCAACT
>NW_011486623.1:8899-9529 GCF_000754665.1 Bison bison bison | reverse complement strand
ACCATGAACTGTATGAAAAGGCAAAAAGATAGGGTACTGAAAGAGGAACTCCCCAGGTCAGTAGGTGCCCAATATGCTACTGGAGATTAGTGGAGAAATAACTCCAGAAAGAATGAAGGGGTGGAGCCAAAATAAAAACAACACCTAGTTGTGGATGTGACTGGTGATAGAAGCAAGGTCCGTCGCGGTAAAGAGCAATATTGCATAGAAACCTGGAATGTTAGGTCCATGAATCAAGGCAAATTGAAAGTGGTCAAACAGGAGATGGAAAGAGTGAACGTTGGCATTCTAGGAATCAGCGAACTAAAATGGACTGGAATGGGTGAATTTAACTCAGATGACCATTATATCTACTACTGCAGGCAGGAATCCCTTAGAAGAAATGGAATCACCGTCATAGTCCTAAATGCAGTACTTGGATGCAATCTCTGAAACGACAGAATGATCTCTGTTCGTTTCCAAGGCAAACCATTCAATATCACGGTAATCCAAGTCTATGCCCTGGCCAATAATGCTGAAGAGCTGAAGTTGAATGGTTCCTAGAAGATCTACAAGACCTTCTAGAACTAACACCCAAAAAAGATGTCCTTTTCATGATAGGGGACTGGAATGCAAAAGTAGGAAGTCAAG
>NW_011486623.1:4288-4890 GCF_000754665.1 Bison bison bison | reverse complement strand
GGTGGATTCTTTACTGTTCGGTTCGGTTCAGTTCAGTTCAGTCGCTCAGTCATGCCCAACTCTTTGTGATCCCATGGACTGCAGCACTCTAAGCTTCCCTGTGCGAACAGCACATCTTTACCATTGCTGTACCTTAAATCTTTTTATCATGAAAGTGTATTTTTTATAATTTTTTAGCGTAATGAACAATGTCTGTGAACATAAATTTTTATACACATGACTTTTCCACTAGCATTAATTTCTAGGAGGAGAATTGTTGGGTCAAAGAGTGCATGTTTTAAAAAATATTTTTATTAAAGTAACACAGGCACATTGGGGTAACCCGAATAAAGCCATGCCACTAAAGACATCCACGTCCTCATCCCTGGAACTAGGACTGTGTTCCCTTCCCTTCCCTGGCCAAAGGAATTTTGCAGGTGTGATGAGTGAAGTTGATGCTCTTGCACTAGAGAGAGTGTTCTGGATTGCCTAGGTGGGCCCAGCATAATCAAAAAGGTTGTAGCAAAATGGGGAGAGAAGATAGTCCCAGAAGGAGCTGAGATGTTGGGAGCAGAATTCAGAGAGATGTAACTGCAGACGGGAAAAGGGCCACAAACTCCCAA
>NW_011486623.1:0-916 GCF_000754665.1 Bison bison bison | reverse complement strand
TGAACACCGAGGCACCTACAAGCCTTTTGGCCATCCTGTGAGCCTGGTAGGGGCTTTGGTGAGCAGTGACGGAGAGGGGTGTCAGTTGGGGCATGGCAGGAAACATGCTACACTTCAATTGGGCCTTCTAGAGGGTTCAATAAGGGATCATTTATGAAGATGTGGGCAGGGTGCAGGGGAAACAGCAAAGATTATATCAGTATGCTGGGGCCCAAAAGGCAGAAAAAGGAAGTCATATTTGGAACTCCATGAGGGTCTCCACACAGGAAGGGCAGGGGTGGGAGCTGAGGTCTTCAGCACAAGGACATAGCCAGTTGGTGACACGGAAGGGAGAGAGTGAAGGGACTTAATCCCCTAACTTCTCTCTCCTCCTGCCATTCACCCCTGCTAGTGCTGTCCGCTGGGTGAACCTGACATGAAGCTGTGCGTGCTTCCAGTGCCCAGAGTGGGCTCGAGGAGAACTGAGGGTGGCAAAAGAAGGCCTCCTGCACAGCCTGTCCCAGGCTGGGTCCATCAGAACAGAAGCCGTTCCGCATGTTTCAGGGATAAAAGGTCAAATGTAGAATTAGGGTATTGGTTGTGTGTAGGAGCAGGCTGGAGGGAGTGATGAGGTCAGGCTTGCTGCCGAAAAGGTCAGAAGAGCTGATAGTTAAATGCCTTGGTCCAGAGCTCCAGAACCGGATGCTGTGGCAATTCTCAAGAATCTCCAAGAAGATTCTCCCACAAGTCACCCCAGTTTATAGTGGCAAAGTGTTCTCAAAGGCTTCATGGGCAACGGCTGTGAATCCCATCTGCCCATGTGTCTTGTTCCGAGGGAACTGGTCTTTGGTTTCAGTTTCCTCTCAGCCTCTTTGGTTTTCTAGAGAAGGAGACTTCTAGCCCCCACCCATGGCAGGGAGGATGGCCAGGCTTGGTC
>NW_011486622.1:5039-5469 GCF_000754665.1 Bison bison bison | reverse complement strand
CTGGGAGAAATATCAGTAACCTCAGATATGCGGATAACACCATCCTTATGGCAGAAAGCGAAGAGGAAGTACAGAGCCTCTTGATGAAAGTGGAAGAGGAGAGTGAAGAAGTTGGCTTAAAACTCAACATTCAGAAAACTAAGATCATGGCATCCAGTCCGATCACTTCATGCAAATAGATGGGGAAACAGTGGAAACAGTGACAGACTTTGCTTTCTTGGGCTCTAAAATCACTGCAGATGGTGACTGCAGCCATGAAATTAAAAGATGCTTACTCCTTGAATGAAAAGCTACGACCAACGTAGACAGCATATTAAAGCAGAGACATTACTTTGCCGACAAAGGTCCATCTAGTCAAAGTTATGGCTTTTCCAGTAGTCATGTATGGATGTGAGAGTTGGACTATAAAGAAAGCTGAGCACCGAAGAAT
>NW_011486622.1:0-716 GCF_000754665.1 Bison bison bison | reverse complement strand
CCACCCTTTCCGCCCAGCAGAGACCCTTGGGTGCCCGGGTGCCCCTTGCCGCTGCCTTGTCCCGGACGTGGCCCCATCCTGTGGGGGCTAGTCTTCCTTGAAGATTTTGCCCGCCTTTCTGCCTCCTTCTCTTTGCTAATTCCAACCTCTGTTCCTGTGTCACCTCCTCCATGAAGCCTCCCTTGCTCACATTCATTCCGTTTCTCGCCAATTCACTGCCTCACTGAACTTTTTTTCACAGTAGTTATTGCTACTTGACAGCATACCTTCTGTCTGTGTGTTCATCATCTGTCTCCCCTACCAGAGTAGTTCTGTGAGGGCAGGGCCCTCCTCTGTTTTTCAATGACTCATTCCGTGCCTAGCACAGATGTAACCAGCGTCCGGCACTGTATACCCTCGGGCTGATTAAATGAAGGAATGAATTAGGGAACGGTCCCTCCTGCCAAGGCAGCTGTGGCCTTGTCCACCTGGGTACCAGTCCTCCTTCTACTAACCCCCTTGACTTTTCTGGGGGGACCACCTGTCTGCACGCACTTTGGATGGCTCTGATCCCATCCTCAGACCAGCTGAGGATTGGGCCCCTGACCAATCAGAGCCGGCAGTGCCAAGGTTCCCGGTGATTGATCCTGGTCTGGCACATGACTCGCACTTGGCCAGTGAGACGTCTGCTCTGTCTCTGCGCTTCTTAACAGGCAGGAGGGGAGGCTGGAGAGACC
>NW_011486621.1:9546-9945 GCF_000754665.1 Bison bison bison | reverse complement strand
GCCTGAAGTTCATGGGGTCACAAAGACTCTGACATGACTGAGTGACTTAACTGAATGGCGTTAGCAAGTGTTCTCATTTCATTCTTTTGCATGTACCTGTGGACGAACCTAGAGCCTATTATAACTGAGTGAAGTAAGTCAGAGAGATAAATATAAATGTCTTAGAAAAGGCCCTCCTATAGTTGCAAACCCATCAAGATAAATGGGTGGAGAAGTCCACCTTTGGGATGCGTTTGGAAGAACACCTGAAGCATGGCAGTGGTGAGATGCGCTGTGTCTTGAGGCTTGCTGGAGACAGGCTTGCTATTGCTGGAGACAGGCGAGAAGTAGGAGGACCTTTTCTGAACTGAGGCTGGGGCCTCAAAGTTAAGGAAACTGAAATCTGCTGTAAACTGTTCT
>NW_011486621.1:4815-5200 GCF_000754665.1 Bison bison bison | reverse complement strand
CTGGTGATTCATTTCACACATGATAATTTACATGTTACAATGCCATTCTCCAAAATCATCCCACCCTCGCCCTCTCCCACAAAGTCCAAAAGACTCTTCTATACATCTGTGTCTCATTTGCTGTCTCGTGTACAGGGTTATTGTTGCCACCTTTATAAATGCAACATATATGCAATCAGTTCAGTTCAGTTTATTCAGTCGCTCAGTCATGTCTGAATCCTTGCGACCCCATGAACTGCAGCACACTAGGCCTCCCTGTCCATCAACAACTCCTGGAGTCCACTCAGACACAAGTCCATCGAGTCAGTGATGCCATCCAGCCATCTCATCTTCTGTCGTCCCCTTCTCCTCCTGCCCCCAATCCCTCCCAGCATCAAAGTCTTTT
>NW_011486621.1:0-518 GCF_000754665.1 Bison bison bison | reverse complement strand
TCTATCAAAGAACCAGCTTTTTGCTTTGTTGATTTTTGCTATAGCCTCTTTTGATTCTTTTGCATTTATTTCTGCCCTAATTTTTAAGATTTCCTTCCTGCTACTAACCCTGGGGTTCTTCATTTCTTCCTTTTCTACTTGTTTTAGGTGTAGAGTTAGGTTATTTATTTGACTTTTTTCTTATTTCTTGAGGTATGCCTGTATTGCTATGAACCTTTCCCTTAGCACTGCTTTTACAGTGTCCCACAGGTTTTGGTTGTTGTGTTTTCTTTCTCATTTGTTTCTATGCATATGTTGATTTCTTTTATGATTTCTTCTGTGATTTGTTGGTTATTCAGTAGCGTGTTGTTCAGCCTCCATATGTTGGAATTTTTAATAGTTTTTTCTTCTGTTAATTAAGATCTAATTTTACTGCACTGTGCTTAGAAATATGCTTAGAATGATTTCAATTTTTTTGAATTTACCAAGGCTAGATTTATGGCCCAGGATGTTATCTATCCTGGAGAAGGTTCCATGTG
>NW_011486620.1:4467-5278 GCF_000754665.1 Bison bison bison | reverse complement strand
ATTAGACCTGCAAAATTTATTCATCTTTTAACTAGAAGTTTATAACATTTGACCAATATCCCTTCATTTCCTACAAACTCCAGCCCCTAAAAGATGATGCTGTGAATGTGCTGCACTCAATATGCCAGAAAATATCCACAGGACTGGAAAAGGTCAGTTTTCATTCCAATCCCAAAGAAAGGCATTACCAAAGAATGCTCAAACTACCACAAAATTGCACTCATATCACACGCTAGTAAAGTAATGCTCAAAATTCTCCAAGCCAGGCTTCAGCAATATGTGAACCGTGAACTTCCAGATGTTCAAGCTGGTTTTAGAAAAGGCAGAAGAACCAGAGATAAAATTGCCAACATCCGCTGGATCATGGAAAAAGGAAGAGAGTTCCAGAAAAACATCTATTTCTGCTTTATTGACTATGCCAAAGCCTTTGACTGTGTGGATCACAATAAACTGTGGAAAAGTCTGAAAGAGATGGGAATACCAGACTACCTGATCTGCCTCTTGAGAAATCTGCATGCAGGTCAGGAAGTAACAGTTGGAACTGGACATGGAACAACACACTGGTTCCAAATAGGAAAAGGAATATATTCCAAATAGGAAAAGGCTGTATATTGTCACCCTGCTTATTGAACTTCTATGCAGAGTACATCATGAGAAACGCTGGGCTGAAGGAAGCACAAGCTTGAATCAAGATTTCCAGGAGAAATATCACTAACCTCAGATATGCAGGTGACACCACCTTATGGCAGAAAGTGAAGAAGAACTAAAGAGCCTCTTGATGAAAGTGAAAGAGGAGAGTGAAAAAAGTTGG
>NW_011486620.1:0-1087 GCF_000754665.1 Bison bison bison | reverse complement strand
TCTTAAGCTGTGTTAATGAACTATGTATTTACCTTAGACTCAGTCTTTCTTCAAGTCAGTTCTGCCTAAGACTCAGAACCAATAACAGCTCAACAGACCAGTACGTTTTACTCATGGAAATGTTCTCTTTAGCTATATTAATGAAGTTCTGTATTTGCTTGGAAATCTGCCTTTCTTCAAGATTCATGTTGATAGTTTTATGGCCCAGGATGACTCACTTTGTGCCAGTGTTATTTCAAAATGCATGTTGTGAGTGAGGTGCCATTCTCTGAGTTTTGAGACATTTCCTTTTCTCTAATTAGCAGCTTGCTAATAGTATGTAACTTCTTGCTAAAACTAGCGAGGGAGCACTCTTTCTGCCCCTGTCTGATGTCTGTGTCAGAAGCTTTCTCTATCGTTTTTATACTTTAATAAAGCTTTATTACACAAAAGTTCTGAGCAATCAAGCCATGTCACTGGACCCAGATAGAATTCCTCTCTTCTGGAGGCCAAGAATCCCAGCATGATTCACAGCTCATAGTGACAAATTTTCAATACATTATGACAACCTACAGTGAAACAATATATTCAGACAATATGACATATAATAAACATATTCAGATATGTGTTTCGATGTGTATATATATATATTTGAAAGATTTGCTGTACAATTGAATATAACACATTTTAAATCTACCAGATTTCAATAAATATTTTAATTATACATAAATAAAATTAATTTTTTAAATGCCATTAAATTTGATAAGGATTGCATTGAATCTGTATGTTGCTTTGAGTGGTACAGTGATTTTCAAAATATCAGTTCACTCCAGTCTCACAGCCATGTCTCACTCTTTGTGACCTCATGGACTACTCCATGCCAGGCATCCCTGTCCAACACCAACTCCTGGAGCTTGCTCAAACTCATGTCCATTGAGCCAGTGATGCCATCCAACTATCTCATCCTCTGTCATCCCCTTCTCTTCCCACCTTCAATATTTTCCAGCATTGGGGTCTTGTCCAATGAGTCAGTTCCTCACATCAGGTGGTCAAAGTATTGGAGTTTCAGCTTCAGCATCAGTCCTTCCAATGAATATTCAGGGCTGAT
>NW_011486619.1:9268-9961 GCF_000754665.1 Bison bison bison | reverse complement strand
TATTTCTCCTGGCAATCTTGATTCCAGCTTGTGCTTATTCCAGCCCAGCGTTTCTCATGATGTACTCTGAATAGAAGTTAAATAAGCAGGGTGACAATATACAGCCTTGAAGTACCCCTTTTCCTATTTGGAACCCATCTGTTGTTCCATTTCCAGTTCTAACTGTTGCTTCCTGACCTGCGTACAGGTTTCTCAAGAGGCAGGTCAGGTGGTCTGGTATTCCCATCTCTTTCAGAATTTTCCACTAAACATGTGCAATTTTATAGTCCAGTAGAATTAAATATTATCCAATTCAGTTATCTCCATGATTTAGTTAATCCCATCTAAGGCAATCTTACCTTTTACACCACTAAAATATGAATTCAGAATCTCACTATCTCTCAGCCTCATTTTAAAGATGACTAATGAAATCCCTTTCTCTAATCATATTTTGGCCCCAAAACACCCATCATTCATTTTGAGATACTTTTCCAAATAGCTGAATCAATGTGTATTAAAATTTAAAAACAAACCAACAAGCATCTCTTTCATGGTTGTTCCTCATACACCAACTAAATGAAGAAGAAATTCCAGTCTGTGATGAATTTCTCCACAATTCTGGTTCAACTTTGCTATAAAGTTTAATCTGTCTTTTTATCTCTTCACATATTCTGCAATTCTTACAAAATCAGTATGCTAAATGTACATACAACT
>NW_011486619.1:4270-5269 GCF_000754665.1 Bison bison bison | reverse complement strand
ATAACAGGATACAACAAGGTGTTGTACAATATCTGTGGTATATTCGTTATCTCCAATCTAAATTTATTTGTTTTGATGTCTACCTGTGAAGGAAAATTTAAATCTTCCTCTATGTGAAATGTGTGCTATGTGATAAGTCGCTTAAGTCATGTCTGACTCTGTGCAACCCTATAGACTGTAGCCAACCAGGCTCCTCCATCCTTGGGATTCTCCAGGCAAGAATACTGGAGCAGGTTGCCATGCCCTCCTCCAGGGGATCATCCGACCTAGGGATCAAACCCGAGTCTCCTGAGTATCCTGCATTCCAGGCTGATTCTTTACCACGGAGCCACTGCGGAAGGCCTGTCTGTGGAATAACCGGATCTAAAATCCTAGTATAGCAGGATGGTATTTTTTCTTCTCCAAACATGCATGGAAACTGTATTTGCAGACTTTTCATGTTTATTCAATATTTATATTTTCCTGTCATATAATTTCAATATGAACCATCGTAAGTCAAAAAGAAAACAACCTCAGCAATCGTAATACACTAAACACTGTGGGAGAGCAAGCCAATTTAGGCACGCAGAGTGACTCTGAAGAACAAAGGCGGCAAAACAAGCAGATACAACTGGCCAGAGAGATCCCTTAGGAATAGGGTTTTATGATGGGTAAATGAGTCTCCCGAGAATGGGTTCTTTATAGAGAACCTCTACTCTGGGAACTGAAGGAGATCACATAGCCCTGTCTCTTCCTCACCCTCTTCACTGGATGTAAGTACAAGGGCATCAGAGAGACATGGATGTGTATTAATGTTGGAAGGTTTATGTGGACTCATTTTGCTGTAAGAGATTTGGATTCTTCAGGGGAAGTACTTTTTTTTTAATTTTATTTTATTTTTAAACTTTATAATATTGTATTGGTTTTGCCAAATATCAACATGAATCCGCCACAGGTATACATGTGTTCCCCATCCTGAACCCTCCTCCCTCCTCCCTCCCCATACCATCCCTCTGCGTC
>NW_011486619.1:0-787 GCF_000754665.1 Bison bison bison | reverse complement strand
ATTATTACTTTGAGGTCTCCATTAACTTCTTGGTATTTTCAGATTATCTTGATCCAATTCTCCTTTATGTGGGGAGTACAAAGAAAGGGGGAAAAAACACTTAGGGTCAAAGTGGAAGATGACAAAAAGTACTCGAGATATTATTAAAAATGCCCTCTTCTCTATTACAAATCAGGAGACAAGAGAAGTTCAGCACAGCAAAGAAAGCCTGAAGACTAGGGAGCATAAAAGTGGAGATAAGGTCCTAAGGAAAATCTCCAATTTGATTTATCTAACTGTAGTTAATAAAAATCATAATGAATTTACTGTATGGTGTTTTCTTTTATCATTATAAGACATTTTATTTCAACACTATAATTCATCCATAGTATAAATGTCACCTTTTCCTAACATTGCTTCCTCTCCTCTGATCTTTTTACTGACGGGAGTTCCAGGACTAGAAGCTGCCCATGCCTGGTTTTCCATCCCTTTCTGCTGTCTCTACATAACTGCCTTATCTGGGAATGGTGTAATTCTATTTGTCATCATCCCTGAGTCAAGTCTCCCACCGACCTGGAATTGTGTATTTCAACACAAGTAACCATGCTGGGCGTATTCTGATTCAACGCAAGACAGATCAGTTTCAATGCCTGCGTTGCCCAGACATTCTTCTTTCAACCTTTTACTGTCATGGAGCCTTCAGTGCCCCTGGCAATGGCCTTTGATCGCTTCATTGCTATTTGTAACCCTCTGAGATATGCTGCCATTCTGATTGATTCCAGAATTATCAAAGCATGGTTTGCCATCC
>NW_011486618.1:3745-4130 GCF_000754665.1 Bison bison bison | reverse complement strand
CGGGTCATGGTGGAGAGTTCTGACAAAATGTGGTCCACTGGAGAAGGGAATGGCAAACCACTTCAGTATTCTTGCCTTGAGAACTTCATGAACAGTATGAAAAGGCAAAATGATATGACACTGAAAGATGAACTCCCCAGGTTGATAAGTGCCCACTATGCTACTGGAGAAGAGTGGAGAAATAACTCCAGAAAGAATAAAGAGATGGAGCCAAAGCGAAAACAACACCCAGTTGTGGGTGTGACTGGTGATGGAAGTAAAGTCTGATGCTATAAAGGACAATATCGCATAGGAACCTGGAATGTTAGGTCCATGAATCAAGGTAAATTAGAAGTGGTCAAACAGGAGATGGCAAGAGTGAACAACATTTTAGGAATCAGTGAAC
>NW_011486618.1:0-586 GCF_000754665.1 Bison bison bison | reverse complement strand
GATCTGGCAAAGGGACTGAGAACCCCCAGGGAATTTGACTTTGAAGGCCAGTGGGATTTGATTACAGAACTTACACAGGACTGGGGAAATAGACTCTTGGAAGGCACAAACAAAACCTTGTGCACACCAGGGCCCAGGAGAAAAGAGCAAAGACCCCACAAGAAACTGACCCAGACTTGCCTGTGAGTGTCCAGGATTCTGGCAGAGGCGTGGGACAGCGGTAGCCTGCTGCAGGGTTGGGGGCACTGAGTGCAGCAGTGCATGTACAGGACCTTTTGAAGGAGATCGCCATTATCTTCATTATCTCCACCATAGTTTGACCTCAGGGACACACAGCCCCACCCATCAACATAAAATTGGATTAAAAATTTACTGAGCATGGCCCCCCCATCAGAACTCTCCCAACAGGTAGCTTCCATAAGCCTCTTATCCTTCTCCATCAGAGGGCTGATAGACTAAAAACTACAATCACAGAAAACTAACCAATTTATCACATGGACCACAGCCTTGTCTAACTCAGTGAAACTGAGCCATGCCATGTAGGGCCACCCAAGACAGACGGGTCATGGTGGAGAGTTCTGACAAA
>NW_011486617.1:4923-5239 GCF_000754665.1 Bison bison bison | reverse complement strand
TAATTTCCAACCCACTAGAAACTACACATATGACCTCATAAACTTCATACTCAAATTCTTTCTTCACTGCATAAAACATTTTGCTAAAATGAGAAAATGCAAACCTGAATTTTACTTTAAAGTTCCTCTTTTTTTAATATGAACTAACATTAAATGTGTTAAGTATATTTACCCCAATTCCTTAATGCTAAAGTACTTGAATATATTTATTTAACTCATAGAGTTTTAAAATATATTATTGGCATGAGAATTTAAGACATTTCCCACAGTGCTTTTTTCTGATTGTTCTTCACTATTAAGCTTATAGATTATATAA
>NW_011486617.1:0-620 GCF_000754665.1 Bison bison bison | reverse complement strand
TGTGGCAAAGCCTTTTCCCGGAGTTCAGGTCTTTCTCAACATCAGAGAATTCATACTGCAGGGAAATCTCAGAAATGTAAGGAATGTGGCAAAGGATTTCATCACAGCCATCACCTCACTCACCATCAGAGAATACATACTGCAGAGAAACCCTAGAAATGAATCAGTGATAAAAAAAGCTTGGTCCTAACTATACAATTTTGAAAAAACGAGTGTTTACTTTGGAAAGATACACGAATGAAATACAAAAATGTAGACAAGTGTTTAATCAAACAGCAAAAGGAAAGCAATGCCAGAGAAGTCATACTAGAAAGCATCTCATTAGTACCACTTTTGTTGAATTACTCTAAACAGAAACACTGTAGCAAGTATTCCATAATTAAAACACGTACAAAATTGATATGTTAGTATGGATCACAAGATGAAGGGGTGGATATTTGCAGAGGTATAATTATTATTCATGTATCCTTGTTTATATTAATGTTATTTGAGGTCATTAAGGAACCAAAACGAATGTAATTCAACTCTCAAGTTACTATGCTGTGATTTGTTTCTACTGTATATATGAACTTCTGTTTCTGATGGTTGTTGCCTCAATTGTAAGAGAAGCCCTTCTATAT
>NW_011486616.1:5011-5330 GCF_000754665.1 Bison bison bison | reverse complement strand
TACAATAGCCAGGACATGGAAGCAACCCAGATGTCCATCAGCAGATGAATGGATAAGAAAGCTGTGGTATACACAATGGAATATTACTCAGCTGTAAAAAAGAACACATTTGAGTCAGTTCTAATGAGGTGGATGAAACTGGTTTTTCTGTTTCAATACACCAATACAGTATATTAACTGTATAAGAAAAAGAAACACCAATACAGTATATTACCACATATATATATATGGAATTTAGGAAGACAGTAATGATGACCCTATGCAAGACAGCAAAAGAGACACATATGTAAAGAACAGACTTTTGAACTATGTAGGAGAA
>NW_011486616.1:0-647 GCF_000754665.1 Bison bison bison | reverse complement strand
GAACATGTGTATACCCGTGGTGGATTCATGTTGATGTATGGCAAAACCAATACAATATTGTAAAGTAAAAAATAATAATAATAGTAATAAGTAAATGATAAATGGTTAAAAAAATTAAAAATAGAACTACCATATAATTCAACAATTTCTCTTCCAGGTATTTAGACAAAGCAAAGCAAAAAGACTACCTCAAAAAGAGGTCTGCATCACCTTGTGCACTGCTGCATTATTCACAATAGCCAAGAGATGGAAACAACCTAAGTACGCATCCATGGATGAATGCATAGAGACAATGTCACACACACACACACACACACACTGGAATATTATTCAGCTGTAGAAAATAATGAAATCTTGCTATTTGCAACAATGTAGAGGGACCTGTCAGGCATTATGCTAAACGAAATGAGTCAAAGAAAGAAACAAATACCGTAAGACTTCACTTACAACTAGAAACATAGACACAGAAAACAGATTGGTTGCCACAGGCAAGGGTTAGGGGGTGGACAAAATGGGTGGAGGAAGTCAAAAGCTACCAATTTCCAGTTAAGTCATAGGGATACAATGTACAGCGTGGCAACTGTGGTTAATAATACCATATTGCATATTTGAAAGTTGCTAAGAAGTAAATCTTAAAAGTTCTCATC
>NW_011486615.1:9190-10095 GCF_000754665.1 Bison bison bison | reverse complement strand
CCTACCAGGCTCCTCTGTCCATGGGATTTTCCAGGCAAGAATACTGGAGTGGATTGCCATTTCCTTCTCCAGGGGAATCTTCCCGACCCAGGAATCGAACCTAGGTCTCCTGCATTGCAGGCAGATCTTCACCGACCGACCTATGAAGGAAGCCCATTTTTCAGAGAGGCTTACTTTATTTTGTGGGTCTGGAAGAGACGGTAATCTTAATAAATCACCATGTCCACTCCTACGTTTCCCATAGTCCCTTGAAGCTAGGGTTGAACCTGTGACTGTTTTGGGCTAAGGAACGGATTGGAAGTGACATGTGTCGCTCCTGGCTAAAGCAATTAAGAGTCTGTGTGTCACCTGCATCTCCCTCTTCGCCTGCTACTTTGACCTGTAGCCATGGGTTCCAGTTTGCATAGCTACAAAATGGAGGAGGATGGACTGAGTATGACTAAGAAAGAAACCTTTCTGCATTGCAACTGACAATTCCAGGGGTTGTTTTTGGGTACTGCAGCATTGCCCACCTTATCCTAACACAGTGGGAATGTGAACATGTACGGAGAAGGTGATGGGCTTTATCCAGAATCTAACTGCAGTCACTGACATTTTAATTCTTAATTCTTATTAATTTTGTTATTGACAAATTTGCGAGCATTGGGGAAAGGAACATTCCTATAAGCCGAGTGCTGTGTCAAGGAAAGTGCCAATATCTGGAAAGCAGATTTCTGGGTTCTAGTAGAACCTGGAAATTATCATATGGGCATTTAATTTTTTTATTATTTTTTAAACTTTTTATTTTGTATTGGTGTATGTGTATGTGTGTGTGTGAGTCACTCAGTCATGTCGGACTCTTTGTGACCCCATGGACTGTAGCCCTCCAGGATCCTCTCTTCATGGAATTCTCCAGGCAAGAAAAC
>NW_011486615.1:5008-5465 GCF_000754665.1 Bison bison bison | reverse complement strand
GGGAGTCATCAGTTATTCGAGTTTGCGCTGATGGGAAGTCATTCTGAGAGGGACAGGAGCAGAGTGAATAATACTGTAATAGTAATATTTACTGAGCATGTATTATATGGACATGCTATGTGCATGTGTGTGTGCTAAGTTGCTTCAGTCGTGTCTGACTCTGTGCAACCCCATGGACTGTAGCCCACCAGGCTTCTCTGTCCATGGGATTCTCCAGGCAAGAAATACTGGAATGGGTTGCCATGCCCTCCTCCCGGGGATCTTCCCAAGTGCTATAACAAGTGTTTAAGATGCCTTATTTCACTTAACCAACTGAAGCAGCCTATGAGGAAGGTACTATGACAACTTCTAGGGGGACAGGCAATGGTCTTCCCTTTGCACGAGTTGGGGTGTAGGGAGAAGGTTCCCTTGGGGATGCTACAGAAAGGGGCAGAATACGGTGGCTTTATCTTTGGAT
>NW_011486615.1:0-751 GCF_000754665.1 Bison bison bison | reverse complement strand
GCATCATCACTCAATGGACATGAATTTGAGCAAACTTCAGGAGATAGTGGAGGACAGTGGAGCCTGGTGTGCTACAGTCCATGGGGTCACAAAGAGTCAGACATGACTTAGTGACTGAACAACAACAATAGCCAGAGTCTAAGAAAGAGATATTTTTGTATACTAATTGTAGATGTATGAATTTATATAACCTCTTTGGAAAATGTTTTGTCAATAAATATAAATATCTTTAAAATTTTTCATCCCTTTAGAGTCTGCACTTGAACTTTTGTGAAAACTTGGAAGGTAATAAAATATTAATATCTGACAAAATGTGGTTGATTAAATGATGAAATACTGTACAACTATTAAACATAACATTGTATGAAGATACTTAATAACAGGAAATAGTGTTTTAAAAGTATTATGAAACAATTTCATGTTATAAAAGAACTTCAACTATTTGTACAAATTGAAAAAAGAAAATTGCTTCAAAATATTAACTAAAGTATTGAGGGGTGGGAAATGAAGGGAGAGAGAAGGAGGGTGATAATGTTTCTTTATTTTCTATAGTGCATATGTACTCCATTTGTGTCAAGAAACTAAACATTAAGAATCATAAAAATATGGCAAAGAAATTAAAGGTAGAAAAATGATAAGCAAGTAAGGATAAATTTAATATATCAAGTGTATATCCCAACATCCAGCACACTAAAAGAGATGAGCCTTGCATTTAAGAAGTACTGTTCTCTCAAGAGAATGAGAAGACGAG
>NW_011486614.1:4419-4978 GCF_000754665.1 Bison bison bison | reverse complement strand
CTCCTCCAGGGATCTTCCTGACCCAGGGATCGAACCCAGGTCTCCTGCACTGCAGGCGGATTCTTTACCAGCTGAGCCACAAGAGAAGCCCAAGAACACTGGAGTGGGTAGACTATCACTTTTCCGGTGGATCTTCCCAACCCAGGGAATCAAACCAGGGTCTCCTGCATTGCAGGTGGATTCTTTACCAATTGAGCTATCAGGAAAGCCCAGGGAGCTAACAGGGAATTTCCCAGAGAGCTTGTTAAAACAGATTGCCGGGCTCCAGCCCTTGCGTTTCTGCTTCAGTGGTTTGACCCAAGAATGTGCATTTCTGATAATTTATGAAGTGATGCTGACGCTGCTAATTCCGGGCCATGATGTGAGAACCACATCCTTAGCTTGTTCATAGAAGCCCTGGGTTTGTGTCCCAGTAGTAGGATGGGGAGAATATATGTTCTACAGTCAAAGAGAAACTGGTTCATACCTGAGCAATCCTATTTGATTGATGCTGAAGCTGAAGCTTCAATACTTTGGCCACCTGATGCGAAGAGCTGACTCATTAGAAAAGACCTTGATG
>NW_011486614.1:0-556 GCF_000754665.1 Bison bison bison | reverse complement strand
TTATCAACCTGAAGGGGAGATTTCCAGCAGCTACCAGAGACCTGCTCTCGCCTGCATCTTGTTCTGTTTTGATCAATGCCTGGATGCAGGCATTGCCAGAAGACAAGAAGAAGATATGGTGAAGATATCAGGGGATATAATCAAAATCCAGATGCGTTTTGACAGCCTTAGACTGCCTCTACCAAGAAGAAATTAAACAGGGCCACAGACAAACTGCATCTGTTCAGGACAAAGCAGAGTGGGTTTTCAAATGACCTGCGTGTGAAACAATGAAAGAAGGTAGTTGACGGTGGGTCAGCGGTCTGCCAAAAGGGCTGATGTGATATGAGGCCACATTAAGAGAAACGGTGTCGAGAATGAGGGTGGTGATAGACTCCCTACTTGTTCCTTGTCAGACTCTGCCTAGAGGGCACATTCCAAATAACTGGAATATGCTCAGAGGCAAACAAAAGCATAGTGAGGGGACCTGAAGCAGTGGAGAGAATAGCTGGAAACTATATTTAACATAAAGAAGAGAAGCCACGGGGTTTCTGAAATGCTGTCTTCCAATACCTGA
>NW_011486613.1:6466-6718 GCF_000754665.1 Bison bison bison | reverse complement strand
CTTAGCTACATTCAGTTCAGTTCAGTCACTCAGCAGTGTCCAACTCTTTGCGACCCCATGGACTGCAGCACGCCAGGCCTCCCTGTCCATCACCAACTCCCAATCTTGCTCAAACTCATGCCCATAGAGTCAGTGATACCATCCAACCATCTCATCCTCTGTCATCCCCTTCTCCTGCCTTCAATCTTTCCCAGCATCAGGGTCTTTTCAAATGAGTCAGTTCTTCACATCAGGTGGCCAAAGTATTGGAGT
>NW_011486613.1:4523-6366 GCF_000754665.1 Bison bison bison | reverse complement strand
GCAAGTACCTTAATTTCATGGCTGCAGTCATCATCTGCAGTGATTCTGGAGCCCAAGAAAATAAAATCTGTCACTGTTTCCACTGTAACTACATTAGTGTCAAACAAAGCAGACCTTAGAGCAAGGAAATTTATCAAAGATAATGAGGGGCATTGTGTGTGTGCACGGGCGCTTAGTCACGTCCAACTCTTTGCAAACTCCTGGACTGTAGCCTGTCAGGCGGCTCTGTCCATGGAATTTCCCAGGCAAAAATACTGGAGTGGATTTACATTTCCTTTTCCAAGGCTAACCCAGGGATTTAACCTGCATCTCTTGTATCTCCTGTATTGGCAAGTAGATTCTTTACCACTGCAGCACCTGGGAAGCCCCAAAAGAGGGGCATTACTTAACTGTAAAGGGGTCAATTCTCCAAAAAGACATAACAATCATTAATATGTATGTACCTAACAACAGAGCATCAAAATGCATGAGGCAAAAAATGACTGAGTGATTAAGAGAAATCCACAAACCAATAATTATAGTTGGAGATTTCAATACTCCTCCATCAGTAACTGACAGATGAATCAGCTAGAAAATCTGTAAGAATATAATTGAACTGAATAGCACTGTCAATCAACTGGATTTAATTGACATTTACAGAATACCTGACCCAAAGACAGCAGAATACACATCCTTCTCAAGCTCACATGGAATATTCATCAAGGCAGACCACATTCTGGGTCATAAAACACAACTTGACAAATTTTAAAAATAGAAATCATACAAAGTATACTTTCAGATCACAGTGGAATTAAACTAACAATCAATAATAGAAACATAGAAAACCCCCAATATTTAGAGACTCAACAACACACTCCTAAGAATAAACATTCTCATTTTATAACAAGAAAATAAATAGTAAGCCCATTTAAGTATATAAACTCATGCATCAATTTTTTTAGGAATAAAACACACTTTATTCTAACAATTAAGAAATATTCCCCCCCTTTCCAGAAGAAGTTAAAAGCCATAATTTAAGTTTCTCCAGGGTGCTAGTATAAAACACTATTTTCAGTTTCCCATAATTTTATTGAAATTTCTTCTTTGAGGCTTAGCTACATCCATTTGACCTTGAACCAAAGGTAATACACAGTTTAGAAGAGCTCACATTATCAGGGCAACACTAATTTTTAAACTTATATGTAAATTGGTAATCTGCCCTAGTGAATCTATATTTTAAATACTTTCCTATGTGCCTCTGGATGAAAGGTAAGACATTATCTTTAAAAATACGTAGTGGTTCTTTAATCTTTTCTTTCTCTGCTCACCTATAAATGTATTAGCAGTATAGGGACATGAATCCCGGAGCTAAGTTTCAGTCCATGTTAACACATGTCCCAAATCTAACCATTTCAAAATCTGACTATATGGTCAAATCAGTTGTTAACATGAATTATGGTTTAGGTCCTTAATTTAGAAGGAAACCAAACCATGCAGAATAATTACTGGCTGGTTAATTACAGAATGAAGGGGAGTATATTATTTAGAATAAGTCCAAGTGCTATGGTGGTTTAGTCACTAAGTCATGCCTGACTCTTGCGACCCCATGGACTGTAGCCCACCAGGCTCCTCTGCCCGTGAGATTCTCCAGGCAAGAATACTGGAGTGGGTTGCCATTTCCTTCTCCAGGGGATCTTCCCAACTCAGGAATCAAACCCGGGTCTCCTGCATTGCAGGCAGATTCTTTCCCAACTGAGCTATAAGGGAAGCCCTCCAAGTGCTATAAGAATCAACATTAAACCTTAAAGACAGTATGTTCAGTTCTTATCAATACAAGCTTCAGAATAGCTATTTCTAACTATGC
>NW_011486613.1:880-2347 GCF_000754665.1 Bison bison bison | reverse complement strand
GGACTGATGTTGAAGCTGAAACTCCAATATTTTGGCCACCTGATGCGAAGTGCTGACTCATTTGAAAAGATCCTGATGTTGGGAAAGATTGAAGGCGGAAGGAGAAGGGGAAGACAGAGGATGAGATAGTTAGATGGCATCACTGACTCAATGGACATGAGATGACATGGGAGTTGGTGATGGACACGGAGGCCTGGCGTGCTGTGATTCAGGGGGTCACAAAGAGTCGGACATGACTGAGCAACTAAATTGAACTGAACTGTATGACTATACCACCAATGCTAAAATTGACTGTAATTCCTGAAGCAAGGACTCCACAGAAACAAACTAAACTTTAGGATCAAATAATTAAAATGAGAGTGTTTAAATTTTGTCCTAAAAAACCCATAAGTACACCTGGCATTTTACTGTCATAATTTAAGCTTCTATCCATTATGTAGTAAATGAAATTTAAATAAAAGATGGTGTCACCAACTTAATGGGCATGAGTTTGAGCAAACTCCAGGAGATAGTGAAGGACAGGGAAGCCTGGAGTGCTACAGTTCATGGAGTAACAAAGTGTCAGACAGGGCTCAGCCATTGAACAATGACAACAAAATAAAAGAAGCCAAAGTAAATAATTTCTTAAAAAAACACTGAATTGTTATCTTTATCACATTTCTGAGGAGTACATAAAAATTTCCCATCTTCCTCTCATAATTTAATAATCACATTGGGTTATTTAGGTTGTTTTTCTTTTCCCCTCAGAGTCTTCAGAGTTTTCCCAATTTTCAAAGAATAAACTCGAAATGGCAACCCATTCCAGCGTTCTTGCCTGGAGAATCCCAGGGACAGAGGAGCCTAGTGGGCTACTGTCTATGGGGTTGCACAGAGTCAGACACGACTGATGCGACTTAGCAGCAGCAGCTAATTAAACATGACACTATTAAAGGACATATTTGTATTTACTGGTCTCATTTTTAAAATCATGTAGAATGTCATTATTGGTGAAGTTAGCTCTTCTAGTAACACAGACCTAAAATCTTTTTAAACATAGGTTAACATTGGAACAAAATAGAAATTGGAAGCATTTGCTATGGAATGGTAGAACTGATAAGGACAATTAAAATTCTCTTACTCCAGCCTCTCAAGTTACACACTAACATATACATTCATTCACTCGACAAAACTTTTAATGCCTCCCATGTACGGGGCACTGCTCTAGATCCTCAATAGAGAAGGGAACACAATAAACAAAACCCCGGCTCTTATGGTGTTTATTAAAGAGGGGAGAAAATATATACTACACAAAAAAGTAAGATAAACAGCATGGCAGGTGGTGATAAGTAACCTAGAGAACCAGAGAAGAAAAGAGTTGCAGATTTAAGCACGTGTTCTAAAAAGTCCTCACTGAAAAGTCTTCAATAAAGATTTGAAGGATAAGTGAGCCATGCAGCTTGAGGAAAAAGCGTCCCAGGGAGGAAGAAC
>NW_011486613.1:0-780 GCF_000754665.1 Bison bison bison | reverse complement strand
AAGCTGGAACCCAGATATCCTAAAGCCTGGATTCATCTTTAAAATAATAGACTATGATATTGATGCCAAATCACTTATCATCTAACAATCATTTCTTTAATTACTGAGCTCATATTTATGTATCACCATCTGTGTGCAGAGCATGGTTCTAGATGTTTCGGCAGCCGGAGAACATTCCTCTTTTTGTGAGTTTTGATGTATAGATTCTCATTTAATTTCTACAGTGGCCCTTTGAGGTAGCAATTATTGGGTTGGCCAAAAGATCATTTGGAGTTTTCTGTAACACCTTGCTGAAAAACCCAAATAAACTTTTTGAATTATCACTTATTGAACTTATTTGCATTATCACTTACAGACAAGAAAATGGGCTCAATTAGGATAACTAACCTGCCCCTCAAGCCAACAGCTATTAGGAGATACAACTAGGATCTTAACTCAGTTGACTCATTCCAAAACCCATGCACTTTCCACCATATCATGCTGCTTAAACTGAACTTTAACTTCCCCATGTACATATGTGTTTTAAATTTATTTTTGTTGTTGCTGTTTTACATGGAAACATAGAAGATAACTTCAAGTAATTTCATATTTACATCACTGACAAAATAAAATTAAACATCAATTATTCACTGATTGCTATATACAGATGGAATTAAATGAGACTCAGAATTAGTCAATTTGGCCTGGAAAATTAGATGCAGAATTCAAAAATGCAGTTCAGCCTGTTTCATCTGGGTTCTTTCCTCCTTCCTAGCTTCTTTTTTTTTTTTTTTTTGCTTA
>NW_011486612.1:4520-5053 GCF_000754665.1 Bison bison bison | reverse complement strand
TACTGGGGCTGGATCACAGTTCCACTGAAGTCAGTGGGAGTCCACAGAACTTCTGCTTCTAGCACCTGTTCACTGAGTGCCAGGAGAAGCTCAATCTCCTTACGGACAATTAGCCTGCCCACTTCCTCCGTGCACACAGAGGGCAGGGCTGTACTGGCCACCAAGGCCACAGGAGGTGGGCTGTCCTGCACAGAGCCCCTGTCCTAGGCAGCTCTGCTCACAACTCTTCCCTCCTTCCAGGGCTTGGAGTGGAGTTGGGTCTCTGCCCTGCTTCCCCCAGACCAGTGATGCATGCCCAGGCCTGCTGTCTTCAGCATGGGCCCAGGCAGACCCAGCCCAGACACCATCAGGGGTGCCAGACTGCTTCAGCTATGATGAATGAGCCATTTGTGAAGAAAAAAAACCCGAGACATTAGGGGATTATGTAGACTAACCTGAGGCCTATGTAAGTGAAAGTGAAAGTCGCTCAGTTGTGTCTGACTCTTTGCAACCCCACAGACTGTACAGTCCATGGGATTCTCCAGGCCAGAATA
>NW_011486612.1:0-588 GCF_000754665.1 Bison bison bison | reverse complement strand
CTGAGGTGTGGCTACTGAAACCTCTGAACTCAATTATTTGAATAGTTATTGCTTGTCCCTAAACTAGAATTAAGGTTAATGCATATGTCAAGTAGATAGATTCATGACAATTCTTGCTCAGCATTAAGGACCTACTGCTATGAAGAATAGAAAGTATTTTTTAAGAGTCACCACTGTACAGCCTTTGAAATTCAAACAGAACCCTTTTATTAAACGATCATAAACAACATTGTTTGGTACAAAAGGTCTACATTAGTACTAAATGTACAAGTAGTCTATATAAACAAGTCATATCTACTGCCTATGACTACAGAGATAGTTTTTGAGGCCAATAGCAGCCACCAAGGAGCCTCAATCAGTATGTTCATAAACACTCTCAGATGCCATTAGAATCATAACTTTAGTCTAAAGCTACGTTACCCAATAAAGCAGTTAAGCCTCCCCAAAACGATCACCACAAAAAACTCTCAGATCATCACTTCAGAGCTTTGGTGGCAAGGCAAAGAATGCTATGAGAAATTAAGTCATTTGTTAGAGAAATGGAATATCTAGCAAAATATGTAAGGAGTATCTTAGCATTCATATAAT
>NW_011486611.1:4088-6215 GCF_000754665.1 Bison bison bison | reverse complement strand
CCCTGGAACTCTGGCCTCTGCCATCCCAGTCACTGAGCTTCTGGATGTGTCCTCATCCCTTGGCTCAACACCTTCATCCATCATCAAAGCCAGTGGAGTCTTGTGGTGCACGCCTAACAGGCTGTCCACTCTCCAGTAGTTTCTCTGATCTCGTGATCCCACTGGACCACCTGTAAAACCCAAATATGCTTCTCATCTCACGGGACTGGAAGCCTGCAGACACATCCCCAAATCCACTGCCGCTTGGTTTCTGTGGGGTTTAGTTTATGGCATCAGACGTGGGATCCAGAGAGTCCCCAACAACTCTTAAGCCATGAGCAATCAGATGCTGGTACCCACTCTGACTTATTGAGTTCAGTGCTCTCTGGATGAGTGTGGTCTAATAGCTTTGTGTGGATCTTTAGGGTTTTCTATCTACAGTGTTCTGTAGATAATGAGAATTTTGCCTATTGTAGTAAGGAATCCACTTGCAATGTAGGAGACCTGGGTTGACTCCCCAGGTGTGAGATTCCCTGGAGTAGGAAATGGCAACCCACTCCAGGATTCTTGCCTAGAAAGGACAAAGAAGACTGGTGTGCTACTGTCCTTGGGGCAACGAGGTGTCAGACATGACTGAGGGACTAATACACACTTATGTCTAAACTCTATGCCTGCCCAGCAGTTCTGAAATGAAAGCTGACAGTGATACAGGCTTTCTTCAAGAAATGGAAGGAAACAATCCGACTTACTACATACAGAAATTAGAACAGAACACCACAAAAGCCCAGAGGCAGTAGTAGGAAGGAAATGACAAAAAGTGTAGAAATTAATAATATTGAGATGAACACAGACACACAAAACAGCAAGAACGATCAGTGAAATCAACAGCTGGTGTTGTTGTTGTCATTGTCGTTTTTGCAAAGAAAACAAAACCATAAATCTTTAGCCAGTCTCCAAAGGAGGAAAAAGAACTTACTGGAATAAAATAAAATATAGAAAAGACATAAAGCTAATACCTCAGAGATACAGAAAATCATATGAGATTATTACAAAGAGTTGTATGCCAACAAATTGGACAATCTAGAAGAAATGGACAAATTCCTAAACTGTAAAACCTGCAGGACCGAATCAAGATGGAGGAGACAACATGGAGAGAATGATCGTTTGTGTGAAAATTGAATTTCGTCAGAGTAATTTTAAAATCTTCCAAGGAGCAACAGTCTCAGAACAGAAAGTTTCTCTAGGGACTTTTATAAAACATACCTTTGATGAATTTAATGCAAAACTTCTCAAAACCTATTAGCAAATCAAATTCAACAATGAATAGAAAGGATCATGCACCATCTTCAATTGTCTTTTACATGAGGGTCAAGGCAATGGTTCAAGATCCCAGAAGTGGGAAATAGGGTGGTGAAAGTGCTCAGCTTCAATTATGCACCACCTCCCACAAAAAGGAATGGAAAGTAAGGGGGCAGATCAACAGGCCCAGAGCCTGGAAGAGGAGCCAAAGAAGATTATTCCCAGACCTTGGACTTAGTAGGGTTTCCATGGATGGATTTAAACACTGTCGGGGCCAGTGGGGCCTCCCTGGTGGCTCAGCAGTGAAGAATCTGCTTGCACTGAAAGAAATGTAGGAGACTTGGGTTCAGTTCCTGGGTCGGGAAGATCCCCTGGAGGAGCAAATGCCAACCCACTCCAGTATTCTCGGCCTGGAGAACCCCATGGACAGAGGCTCTTGGCAGGCTATAGTCCATAGGGAGGCAAAGAGTCAGACACAACTGTAGCACTGAGCACTCGTGCACACTGGGACCAGGGGTCCTTTCTGACTTACATTTATCCTTTTTACGGAATGAAACTCCTTGTAGCTGAGATATGCCTGTCTACGTGTTGTATTTTAGAACACAAATCCTCACGCATAGCTGAGTTAGAGGACTAGATTTGGGACTTGGGGTTGATGGTATTTAGACCGACTTTGCTCTACAATCTTTATTATCATTGCCATTATAATTTAGTGTCAATTCTTAGGTTGACATTTTGGAGGTTTTCTGGGAATTGCTAAGTGTAATGGGCCTGTGGAAAGGATGTATTTGCAGGGCTGAAGGTGGACTGTGTTTGTCTGAATCATTCATTGAGTCTCTGAATGTCATC
>NW_011486611.1:0-575 GCF_000754665.1 Bison bison bison | reverse complement strand
CACACACACTACTTGTAACACACACAACTGTTACAAACACACACCTGTTACATACACATCCTCCTGTAATACAGACATCTACTACACAGAAACACACACCTGTCACACACACACACACCTGTTACACACACACACACATCTATCACAGAAACATACAGACACACACAAACAAACATCTGTCACACACACACCTGTTACAGCCCCACACACTCTTGTCACACATGCACCTGTCACACACACACACCTTCACACACACACCCCTTCACACAGAGACACCTGTCACACACACACACCTGTCACAGACACACACACCTGTCACACAGACATACAAACACACACAGTCACATGCACAACTGTCACACACACACCGGTTACACATACCTGTCAGACACAAAGGTTACACACTCACACTCTTGTCACACACATTTAGAGACACACACTCACACACAACAACCTGTCACACACACATCTGTTACACATACACTTGTCTCATACATACACCTGTCACACACAACCCCTTCACACATACACCTTGAGACACACACACCTGTCACACACACATGTGTTACACACAA
>NW_011486610.1:5001-5449 GCF_000754665.1 Bison bison bison | reverse complement strand
CAGAGGATGAGATGGTTGGATGGAATCACTGACTCAATGGACATGAGTTTGAGTAAACTCTGGGAGTTGGTGATGGACAGGGAGACCCGGCATGCTGCAGTCCATAGGGTCTCAAAGAGTCAGACACAACTGAGCAACTGAACTGAACTGAACTGACTTAATATTTGAGAGGCAATATAGTCTAGGAGCACAGATTTTGAATTTAGATACACATGAATCCCAGTGCTCCTGTTACTAGTGACTTGATTGTGATCAAATCACTTAACCATAGTTTTCTCTTAATAATAGTAATATAAATTCATATGAGCTAATATTTAATATAGTGTCTGGCATATACTGAGTCCTCAATAAATTTTAGCTATGATTATTAATATTATAGCTTCTAGATGGGATTTCATTTCAGTTCAGATAGTGATTACTAGGGAAGGAGATACTACACCCTTCTTAG
>NW_011486610.1:0-680 GCF_000754665.1 Bison bison bison | reverse complement strand
ATTTCTTTGCATTGATTGCTGAGGAAGGCTTTCTCATCTCTCCTTTCTATTCTCTGGAACTCTGCATACAAATAAGTATATCTTTCCTTTTCTCCTTTGCCTTTCACTTCTCTTCTTTTCATAACTATTTGTAAGGCCCCCTCAGATAACCATTTTGCCTTTGTAAGTAAGTTAGGTTATTCTAAATTCAATACAATTTGCCATCTATTTTTGCAACCCATAGGGTTTAATAAGATTCGAATATACCCTTTATCTTCATATATGTTAAAGGTGTAGCAAATAGTGGCTACAGCTGTGGTTTTCACATGTAGACACTGTGTAGTATATGTAAGATTTATAGCCATGCATATATTTTTTTCAGTAAGAAGATAAACTTCATATTATATGTTTTATATTTGACATACTTAATATGTCTTATTATTAATCACTTAATAATAATAGCATTTATCTAGGAGATATATTTAAGGATATATGGGTATTTAAAAGTATACACAGGGCTATAACCATGCTTTTTTTTTAAATTCTAATCAGTAATTAACAAATCATGAAGGAGTTATGTCGTTCTTTAGACATCATTTGAAAAACCAGTGTTTTTCTTCAACAGTTAACTGAACAGTATTTTTAAAACCTAAGGGCTTTCCTGATGGTTCTGTAGTAAAGAATCTGTCTGCCAATGCAGG
>NW_011486609.1:4647-5234 GCF_000754665.1 Bison bison bison | reverse complement strand
ACATCTCTAGCATCAACACCAGGGTGAATGCTTTTCTTCCTGCCTCATGGTAAGTTTTCAGAAATTTGACCTCCATAGTTCTCTGCCTTTTCCCTACTACTATTGAACACATGTTTGAGCGTCCTCAAGAGACTCAGTCAGGCTAATGGAGGCATTCTGAGACGGGGACATGGATGACTTAATATTCAGAGCCCCCCAGGCTTTCAATCCAACTCTTTCTGTTTTCCACCTCAGATACCTGCCACTCACTGAGCATCTCAGTGTGGTACACCAGCCAGGTTCAAAAGCCTCTCCGCCGCTGCTGACACAGCACTCCCTCAGTTTCGGTATCCTTTCATTTGAACAAAGCCCTCAAGTGCATGCTCTGACATAGGAACCGCACCCTAGCAGGGCTCCCTTAGCAGGGCTCTCTCTCCGCTCCTCATTTTCCCTGTTGAATCCTGAATGCTAGGGAGTCAAGCTCTTTAGAAACTCAGTATCTTAAGGAGGGAACTTATCACTTTTCATGTACTTTATTGCCTCAAGTAGGGCTTCCCAGGTGGCTAAATGGTAAAAATTCGCCTGCCAATGCAGGAGACACAGGCTTG
>NW_011486609.1:0-748 GCF_000754665.1 Bison bison bison | reverse complement strand
TGTTCACTCTTTTGGCAAATCACAACAGCCTAGGTTGGCCTGACGACCTGGATCATGGTGGGGTCCTGGTACCTTTTTCACATCTCCTGCTTACCTTTGGCAGGCAGATCCATCATGCAGAATGGGGTGCCCCGGACCATCACTTCCTGCATGATGATGGCAAAGCTATAGACGTCTCCTGCAAAAGAACGTAACCTGCTGCCCCTCGGGGCTCTCAACAGTTCAGGGGCTGTCCACAGCAACTCTGAAAAGAAAGCACTGTGTAATGAATCCAGGGAGAATTAACTGACAGCATTTGCAATGCCCTCAAGGGCTCCAAGGATGCTGTTTTATTGACTGCTTTATATTTTTATTAAGACAGACTGGCATGCTAGTGCTGCCCTCCCGCCCCCAGGGTCTGAATCTATGAATCTAGGAATTACTCACAGCAAAAGCATACTACTTTCCCCACCCCAGGAGCATACAGGCAGACACAGCAGAGGTGTGGGGAAGGGCACAGAAGCTCGAAATAGAAAAACTATCTGGTGCTGGCTTTCTTGCTCTGTTGAGCCTGCAAGTAGCAGTTGGCCAGCTGCCAGGGAAAGGCGAATACACTGCCAGACTGGTTGCCATGGATTTGCTGTGTGCTGAGATCTACATGTGTCTGGTAATTTGAATGTGCTGGGGCTAGGGGATTCACAAGTTGATTTCTCCAGGTCTTAACTGAAGATTAGAAGATCCCCAAGCCTCCTCTGTTCCTTGCAGAGCA
>NW_011486608.1:4674-5198 GCF_000754665.1 Bison bison bison | reverse complement strand
AGTTAGTCCTTTTTATTAGATATTAATATTCCCAGCCTTTAAAGTATTACAAGTCTTTAGCTTAAGAATGATAAAGAGAAGAAAGCTTAGGTCATTTGACTTTGTCTACCAAGACTTTGGTTGAATTTAAGCTGAAAAACTATGCAGTTTTGACGTTGGCTATTTTCCAGGCTACTGATAGCCCAGATAAACTCCAAAATCATCTTACAATATGAAGCCAGATTACCCAATGAAATTTTAATTTTTAAAAAATTTAGACTGAGATGCTGTCAAATGCTGATTGACATCATTTGAACAAAGCAACCATTAAAAAAATGAGGCAAATGAAGGAAATTTGCATATAGACTGGGTAATTTATATTAAGGAATTATTATTAAGTTTCATATGAGAAAATAGTATTGTGTTTCAGTTCAGTTAAGTTCAGTCACTCAGTTGTATCTGACTCTTTGTGATTGCATGGAGTATTGTGTTTATGTATTTTTAAAATTTATTATTTTTTGGAGATATAAATGGGAGGGCAATGG
>NW_011486608.1:0-559 GCF_000754665.1 Bison bison bison | reverse complement strand
GGAGTGTGGTGAAAACTATGAGTCAGGTTACAGATTTGAACTCGTGTTGAATGCTTTTCTTTTTCTTTTTCTTAATTTTGCTGTGTCAACCACAATGTATAACCATATAGTCTATATATGCAATGACACAAACTTGTTTCAAATCTACTGTTGAGAGGGAGAGAGAGAATTTATCTAATCCAGAAATTATAGTTTTCACAAAAAAGCCACAAGTTGATATGCAACTGAGGCACAAATGTCACAACCTGTCACATAAAAAAGTCTTAGACCAAATTCATTGTTTTCCTATCATATTTACACCATCAAGGTTTGTAACCACACATATTAATCCTCACATGCTAACTCTAAAACTGAAGGAATAGAACAGTGGTATATTTCAGTCACCAGTCCTTGGATTGGGAAATTTTTAGAGACCCAGTATACCAAGTGCCAGCCTAATCCTCCTATATTAAAGCCAGGGACTAGAATCACTGAACACAGTTGAAAATTTTTCATGTTATTACATCTCAAAACGATAGATTATCCAAAATGTGTTACTATCTTTGGAATGCAGAGACCC
>NW_011486607.1:4865-5210 GCF_000754665.1 Bison bison bison | reverse complement strand
TTTCACAGCCTTTGTTTTAAAGTCTATTTTATCTGATATGAGTATTGCTAGTCCTGCTTTCTTTTGGTCTCTATTTGCATGGAAAATCTTTTTCCAGCCCTTCACTTTCAGTCTGAATGTGTCCCTTGTTTTGAGGTGGGTCATTTGCAGACAACATATATAGGGGTCTTGTTTTTGTATTCATTTAACCAGTCTTTCTCTTTTGGTACGGTCATTCAACCCATTTACGTTTACCATAATTATTTATAAGTATGATCCCATTGCCATTTCCTTTATTGTTTTGGGTTCGAGTTTATACACCATTTTTGTGTTTCCTGTCTAGAGAAGATCCTTTAGCATTTGTTG
>NW_011486607.1:0-628 GCF_000754665.1 Bison bison bison | reverse complement strand
TGGGGGAGAAAGTGGTCACCCTGTCCTATTCCTCTGCCATCTTAGGACCTCCCCCCAAGGAAAAAAAAAAAAACATTTAAAAACGTTTGTGTTGGCCCATCATCTTGGATGTAACAGCCCATTAAATTTTATTAACATCCACCTTTAGAGACTACTGGCAGGTAATTATGAGTTAAGGAGAAAAAATTCTATTTAAAAGCTTTAGTACTATATCTGAGAAAAGTGTTAATTAAGAAACCTAGTATGAACACTGAACTAACACATGTTAAAAGCTAAAAATGAATCCTTTTGGACTTAATGAAGTGATGGTTTGTGTGTCTATGTCCCAGGGTCCTGATTCTGATCACAGATCCAGTGTACAGAGTGTCCTTTTAGGATTCTTCTCTCCTGAGTCCAAAGCACAGGACCACTTCTGGTTAGGGAGGAGCAGGGCCTGATGTTTACTGAGCGTGTTGGTGGTTTGAATTCTCAGAACGTGTGGATGAGTTGTTATTGACATTGTTCTGAGATGAAGAATCTGAGGTTTAGTCTCTTGTCTGATGTTGTCAGGCTCATGAGAGGGACAGAGCTTCAGTCTGCTGCCTCCAAACTCTCCATCTGACTCACTCACAGGCTGAGCTCTGGCCCA
>NW_011486606.1:4895-5344 GCF_000754665.1 Bison bison bison | reverse complement strand
TTCCCTGAGTGATGTACAATTACCTTGGATTTTCTAGTTTAGATCAGTGCATCTCACACTTTACTGGGTGTACATATCCTTCAGAGAGGCTGTTAAAATGCAGGTGCTGATTTCATTAGTCTGGATGGGGTGTGAGAGTCTACGTTTGTATTCCTCACAAGCACCCAAGTGATGCCAGTGCTCCTGGTCCAAGGAACATACTTTGACAGTAAGACTTTCAATTCCCCTGTGTGTTGTCTTTGGAAAGAAGAACATAAATTGAAAGCCAGCATTTAGAAAAGCTTGGATAGCCATTTAAGAGAATCACTTTATATCTCATGAATCTGATAACAAAGAACTTTGGGGTGCATTTTGTATGTTTGCATTTTGTTTCATCCCATTAGTACTGTTTTGGTTTTTGTTTTTAACCAAAATATTGGTTGGAAATTGATTAGAAATTAAAAAAAAAA
>NW_011486606.1:0-513 GCF_000754665.1 Bison bison bison | reverse complement strand
GATGGAATTAGCACCTTGGTGGACCGCCTTTAACCTAAAGAGTTTTCCCTTCCCCATGCGTTTTAAAAACTGACTTTAGTTCTATCAGTTTGAAACAGAAGAAGCCAAGGTAAACTGCAAAGAAACAAGACAACAAAGAAGGGTACTTATTTATCATGACCTGCAAACACATGTAAGTGCCCAATATCACTGGCATTTAGGTAACTGCCAGTCACTTGGATCAGAATTTTGGCTGGTGTGGATGGGCCTCGGTCAGGAACTTTCCTGGGGGAGGAGGGAGGTTGTAGAGTTTATCTCCAGAAACGGAGTCATAACTAACACTTCAGGCGACAGTTAAAGAATCTAGTGAGTGCCGGAGCCAGCCGGCAAAGTCGATCAGGTCCCGAGAACGTGCACGGCGGGGCTAAGAAAGAAACTAAAGCAAGAGACTACAAAGATGGGGTTGAGAGGTTCAGACACGTCACCACGAAGGGACGCAGTCTGACACCAACTTTATTCAACATCTCATATTTA
>NW_011486605.1:8772-10510 GCF_000754665.1 Bison bison bison | reverse complement strand
GCCCCACGGAGATAACCACAGAGTGGAGGATAATTACAATAGAAAATTTTCTTACCATGGAGCAAGAGTCTGAGCTCCACATTGGGCTCCCCAACCTGGGGGTTCTGTACTGGGAAGATGAGCACCGAGAACACTTGGCTCTGAAGACCAGTGGGGCTTGCTTCTAGGAGAGTCCAAGGGCCATCACATTTTTCAAGACCCAGGGCAGAAGTAATTTGAAAAGAGTCTGGATCAGACCCACTTGCTAATCTTTAAGAGCCTCCTAGAGAGGCAGGAGGCAACTGGGACTCACCTTGGGGACGTAAATGCGGACAGCAGCCATTTGGGGAGCTCATCCTACTACAAGGGACAGGGAAGCCTGGAGTGCTGCAGTCCATGGGGTTGCAAAGCATGAGACACGACTTAGTGACTGAACAACAACATCCTAATACAAGGACACCAGTGCTGGCAAGTGACATTTTGGAATCCTCCCTCTAGCTTATTAATGCCTACCAGGCAGTAGGCATAAGTCTTTTTATATGATGATAGATGGTAACTAGATTCATCATAATGATCATTTTGAAATGTACAAAAATACTATTATGTTGTGTACCTGGGAACTAACATAGTGTTCTAGGTCAATTATACCTCAAAAACAAACAAGAAAACTCATAGGGCCTTCCCTGGTGGTCCAGTGGTTAAGAATTGGTCTTCCAAATGCAAGGGATGCGGGTTTGAACCCTGACAGGGAGAAGTTAAGATTCCACATGCCACAGGGCAACTAAACCCACAAGCCCAGCTAGAGATATGCCTGGGCACTGCAACAAAGATCCTGTGTGCAACTAACGCCCAACCAATGCAACCATAAATAAAAATATACACTCATAGAAAAAGAGATCAGGCTTGTGGCTACCAGAGGCGGGACATTGGAGAGGAACTGAAAGAAGGCAGTCAAAAGTACAAACTCCCAGTTATAAATAAGTACTAGGGATGTAATGTACAACATGATAAATGTCATTAACATTTCTGTATGTTGTCACTGAAAGCTGTTAAGTGTAAATCATAAGAGTTGTCATCACAAGGAAAAAAAAATATATTTTCTCTATTTCTTTACTCATGAAATGATGAATATTCACTAAACTTACTGTGATAATAATTTCATGATATATGCAAATCAAATCATTATGCTGTACACCTTAAACTTATACAGTATCTCAATTCTATTTTGATAAAAACTCAAAAGAGAAAAAAAAAATGGAATGATGTAATAGAGAGTGAAGTCTGAGAAAAATCACTTATGGAGGGGAGCTGGCCTGACTGAGGGAGGGACTGTTTGGGCAGAGAAACCATAAGGGTACAGATTCAGGAAAGGTAGGAGTCTGGTAATGAAAGGCATGAGGAAGTGTGCTAGATGAGATTAGAAAAGCAGGCTGTTGGATTGGATGGTACCTTGAAGGTCAGGGTCTATTGCATTTCTCCTTAGTGCAGTGGTAATCATTTGAGAATTTTAAGTACCAGAGGGGTGTGACATGATACAATTTTTTCCTTAACTATTTTTTATTGAAGTAACATACACAAACATACAGATTAGAGAGCTAATTCATGGATGACTATTGAAGTGTTTACATGTTAATTGTCCTCCAATGTCAATATCATAACTCTGAAAGCAGTCTCTTCTCTTTTTGCTTACGAAAGAAAAATCTTTTATTGAACCATGTAAAAAAATCATGGCTGATTCATGTATGGCAAAAACCACTAC
>NW_011486605.1:4528-5161 GCF_000754665.1 Bison bison bison | reverse complement strand
AGGTTGAAACAGCACTTAGGGAAAATGCAACAACACGGTATGTATGGAATATAATTTGTATTCAAGAAGCTTAAATATTGATCATGTCCTACAAAAATCAACTAGCTGTCTTTCATATTCTCCTTGCTTAGAATGAAAAATCACCCAAGGTATGCTGAAATCCTTACTTACATTGAATAAACAAACAATGTTTGTTTCAGCCATCCATTAATAATAATATTACATATGCTTTCAAATCCCTACACTCCAACTTCTATAATAATTACCCTCTACAACCCAATAAGAAAGTGCCTGTGGGGAAGTGGTTTGCTGTTTTAACAAGCTTAATTTAAAATAGAAAATTTTATGGCACCAAAAAGTACAACCTGATGATAATTAAGAATATGCAGGAAAAAAAAAGAATATGCAGGAAATACTGATTATTTATATGGAAGTTTGGCATCCAGAGTTCATCCAAAGCAAACTAAAGACAGCTATAACAGGCTATTGAAACTCTGTAGGCATATCTGCCAGGCACTGGGGAATGAAGACAATTGTAAATTTTGAGTGTATAGCAGGTTAGCATTTTCTCATCTCTCAAAGCATGAAAGCAGCACTTCATCCACAATGTATAATGACAAGCCTGGCTTATTG
>NW_011486605.1:0-719 GCF_000754665.1 Bison bison bison | reverse complement strand
TCTTGTGACAATCTAAGTAGCACTGGATGATTCATGAAAAGAAGACACTTTGATATATAGTGATTTCTCTGTTCTAAAATAAATACTCCCAGGTCTCTCGGCATTTGAAAGTTAGTTGATACTGTATTTATGTATTTTTACAACAGTATTTACTTGTGAAAAAAGAAAAGCCTTCAACAGAGCAGAAATCAATGATTTATAGCAAAGTAGAAACTAAAGTCTTAGAAATCCTAGGGATAGCATAGCATTGTAGAATGCCATTTCATCTTTCTGGAACTCAGTTTCTTCATCATCACTTACCAGATAAAATACAGAACTCCTAGTTAAAATGGAATTTTCAATAAACAACTTTTCAGTATGTTTCAGATATTGCACAGGACATAATTATGCTTAAAAAATCACTCACTGTTTATCTGAAATTCCAATGTAACTGGGAGGCCTATATTTTTATTTGCTAAATCTAGCAATACTGTGGTAAAAATGGCAAGTTCGGGAGGGGATGACACAGGTAAGTTCTAGTAAATGTGCTGCCGAAGTGAGCACAACACAGGTAACTTCTAAAAGGCTCTTCCAGCTGGAAACGTCCAGATTTCTGTTGAAGGACCAGCCTGGCAAACTATCTGCCTATGTGATCAGATATGAGTATACGCTTGTAAGGCAGTGCTTCTCAAAATTCATTCTGCTCATGAATCCCTTGGGATTTGAGAGCAGAATGAATT
>NW_011486604.1:0-1529 GCF_000754665.1 Bison bison bison | reverse complement strand
TGATGCCATCCAACCATCTCATCCTCTGTCGTCCCCTTCTCCTCCTGCCTTCAATCTTTCCCGGCATCAAGGTCTTTTCAAATGAGTCAGCTCTTCACAGCAGGTGGCCAAAGTTTAGCAGATAAGAAAACTCAGGCTTAAAGGAATTAGCTGAATGTACCCAAGGAAAAAGGAAATGAATTCTAACTGGGGTTGTGCATCTCACAAATCTTCACAAGCTCTTTCTCTTATCTGTTACTTCTCCTTTGTGTTATTTCCCAGACCTTGAAATTCAGAAAGAGGAAGAAGTATTTTTCATACATCAATTGTCTGTAAATAGAGCAAATCATTTCTTGTGTAATCAGAAGTACTGCTATTCTGAAGAAGGGACGGGAAGTGTCAGAAGTGGGAGGGCAGAGGAGCAAGGTCGCTGTGGCAGGAACAGCAGTGGGAGGTTCTGGCTGAGCTCCCCGGAGCAGAGCTGCCCCACCAGCCACAGCACACAGGACTGGGCTGCAGGAACAGGTAGGCACCTTGGTTTGGGCTTCCCAGGTGGTGCTAGTGGTAAAGAACCTGCCTGCCAATGCAGGAGGTCCCTGGGTTGGGAAGGTGCCCTGGAAAAGGAAATGGGAACCCACTCCAGTATCCTTGCCTGGGAAATCCCATGGACAGAGGAGTCTGGCGGACTATAGTCCATAGGGTTGCAAAAGAGTCAGACAGACCAAGTGACTGAGCACTCACAGCTCACACACAGCACAGCAGCATCATATTCTTTATCCCTCATTTTCTTTTCTCAAAGCCTCTTCTGAGGGCTTGTGCAAACAGAAATCTTGTTCCCAAGGGCACAGTTTCCACAGACACACTCACTCCTAAGCATGGAAATGAAGGCAGTATCTTCCTAGCTTCTCTTGGAGACTTCCAGATCAATCTTTTCCTCTCATTTCTAGAAACTTCTAGGATCTCCTGTCATCCTGGTAGGTTATTCACTCCAACTTTTAACAAAGGACAATGCAGCTGTCCTTTTCATTTATTACTTGAAAAATCCTAATTTCAGTCTCTCACCCGAAAAAGATATTTTTGAAATCTTAATTGTGTTTTGAACAATGGAAGATAACAATTATTTCAAGCAATTGTAGACAGTCATGAACTTCAAAAGGTATTTGTTAAAGGTAATTCTAGTATTAGGAATAATTAAGAATTGATAGAATAAAATTTTAGGAAGATTGAGTTTGATTTTAAAAACCTAGGAATAATCAGTGTTTTAGAAAATAACAGTAAATGATATACTGAAAAGTTTGAAACATGATCATCTTTAGGATAACCATCCGATGAATATGTTGCTTGAAAATAAAACCAATTAATGTTTATTATTCTACTATCATTTACCAGTAGTCACTCTCTTAATTTACTTCTTTCAAATAGCTGAGCTGACTTGCCTTTCTCCTCGTTTTGCCCATGCAGCCTGTAATCTAGCCTACAAGTAGCCTAGAATCACAAACACATTTCACCATTTGCTTCAGCAATCAATAAGAGATATCAATAAGAGATAA
>NW_011486603.1:4913-5400 GCF_000754665.1 Bison bison bison | reverse complement strand
CAAACTCCAGGAGATAGTGAAGGACAGAGGAGCCTGGCAGGCTACAGTCCATGGGGTTGCAAACAGCTGGACAAGGCTTAGCGACTGAAAAACAACAAAAAGAACTACACAAAATAATGATTTGAGAAGCAACTTAAAAAGCCAGTTATAATAGTTACCTGCTACAGAATAAAAATCTTCCTTCCACAGCTTATTTAATAGCATTTGTTTTCTTAATAGAGGTGATTATTACACTTTAATGAAATATAATGCTAGAGTGCACACCTTAAGATGGATTACTATAAATTCCTGATTGTGTATGTATAATAATGGAAATGCTTCTGGCCTTATCTATTTAAACAATGGTATAATACAGAACGGAGAAGGCAATGGCAACCCACTCCAGTACTCTCGCTTGAAAAATCCCATGGACGGAGGAGCCTGGTAGGCTGCAGCCCATGGGGTCGCTAAGAGTCGGGCATGACTGAGCGACTTCACTTTCACTTTT
>NW_011486603.1:0-801 GCF_000754665.1 Bison bison bison | reverse complement strand
GGGTGATGGTAACAATAGCAATTGAAAGATCTCTCAGGAACAATTTCCCTCAATGAAAACGACTTTGAGGACACGATGGAAAATGAGCTCTCAAGAGACTTCAGTCTGAATCATCCAGATGTTGACACATAGCCTCAGGGGCATGATTCAGACCTTATTAGTTAAGCTATTTCTTGCTAAGACCAAACTATAGTACAACTAGTCAAACTACTAAGAGTGTATTAAACGTCCATCAGAATTGTTTGACAGGCATAAAATAAAACACCATGTATTCATCAGATGTTTGAAATGCCAGCTGAAATGACCATAGTCCAAAGATTTGCTATTTAAGAACATTAGAATTTTCTTTCTAAAAGAATAGATTAGAAACAAAAAAGGCACAGGGGTTCACAATTGGATAGGTTAGATTTGAGGGAAAGTTGTGTGGTTATTAGGTCAAAATGATTAAAATAATAGTACCAACATTATCACTATGACACTGATACTGGAAATGTTGATATTAGCACACATCTATGTGGATGTGATAATGAAACAGCAGTAATGTACTAGCTTATTCCACCATTCTACTACTGGATAGTGTCGATTCAAAGCTAAGTATTAAAATAAGGTGAATTCTATTTTGTCCAATAGATGACTATAGTCAGAAATGTCTTATGAACCAAACCCAATATGTGAACATTTTACTTAGTCAAATAAGGAACAATGCGGAAGTAACCTCAGAACTTCATGTAAAAACTCAAACAATGTTTTGTACATGCCATGTGACATAAATGCTTGTTGAACTTCTTTAATCTACGCAGT
>NW_011486602.1:5191-5707 GCF_000754665.1 Bison bison bison | reverse complement strand
AGCCCATAGACAGAAGCCCACCAGGCACCCCCGTCCCTGGGATTCTCCAGGCAAGAACACTGGAGTGGGTTGCCATTTCCTCCAATGCATGAAAGTGAAAAGTGAAAGTGAAGTCGTTCAGTCATGTCCAACTCTTAGCGACCGCATGGAATGCAGCCCACCAGCCTCTTCTGTCCATGGGATTTTCCAGTCAAGAGTACTGGAGTGGGGTGCCATTGCCTTCTCTGTTACTAGCATATGAGATGAGTGCAATTGTACGATACCTTGAACATTATTTGCCATTGCTGTTCTTTGGGATTGGAATAAAAACTGACCTTTTCCAGTCCTGTGACCACTGCTGAGTCTTCCAAATTTGCTGGAATATTGAGTGCAGCATTTTAATGGCATCATCTTTTTGGACTTGAAATAGCTCAACTGGAATTCCATCACCTCCACTAGCTTTTTTCAAAGTGATGCTTCCTAAGGCCCATTTGACTTCACATTCCAGGATGTCTGGCTCTTGGTGAATGATCACAC
>NW_011486602.1:0-1115 GCF_000754665.1 Bison bison bison | reverse complement strand
GTTGCCTGAGGAGGCCTTGCAAATAGTTGAGAAAAGAAGAGAAGCAAAAGGCAAGGGAGAAAGGGAAAGATACACCCAACTGAATGCAGAGTTCAAAGGATAGTAAGGAAAGATAAGAAAACCTTTTTTCATTTTTAAAAAAAATATTTATTTTTTATTTGAGGATAATTGCTTTACCGAATTTTGCTCTTTTCTGTCAAACCTGAGGTGAACAATGCAAAGAAATAGAAGAAAACAATAGAATGGGAAAGACTACAGATCTCTTCAAGAAAACTAGAGATACCAAGGGAATTTCCCTCAAAGATTGGCACAATAAAGGACAGAGGCGGTATGGACCTAACAGAAGCAGAAAATATTAAGAAGAGGTGGCAAGGATACACAGAAGAACTATACAAAGAAAGGTCTTAATGACCCAGACAACCATGATGGTGTGATCATGTATCTAGAGTTAGACATACTGGAATGTGAAGTCAGTGGTCCTTAGGACACATTACTATGAACAAAGCTAGTGGAGGAGAAGAAATTCCAGCTGAGCTATCTCAAATCTTAAAAGATGATGCTGTTAAACTTCTGCACTCAATATGCAAGCAAATTTGGAAAACTCAGCAGTGGCCAGACTGGAAAGGGTCAGTTTTCATTCTAATCCCAAAGGAAGGCAATACTAACGAATGTTCAAACTACCATACAATTGCACTCATTCCATGTGCTAGAAAGTAAATGCTCGAAATCCTTCATGCTAGGCTTCAACAGTATGTGAACAAAGAACTCCCAAATGTACAAGCTGAATTTAGAAAAGGCAGGGGAACAAGAGATAAAATTGTCAACATCTGTTGGATCATAGAAAAAGCAAGAGAATTCCAGAAAAACACCTACTTCTGCTTCATTGACTACACTAAAGCCTTTGACTGTGTGGATCACAACAAACTGGAATTTTTTTCAAGAGATGGGATTACCAGACCACCTTACCTGACTCCTGAGAAACTTGTATGCAGGTCAAGAAGCAATAGTTAGAAACGGACATGGAACAATAGTTCAAAATTGTGACAGTAGCACCTCAAGGTGGTATATTGTCACCCTGCTTATTTAACTTATATGCAGAGTACATCATGTGAAAT
>NW_011486601.1:4924-5365 GCF_000754665.1 Bison bison bison | reverse complement strand
TAGCAATATCTCTGGGTGATCAGGTTAACTTTCTGAGTGGCTTATATAGCAACAGGCATGAAATCTATTTGAACATAAGGTGTTGTAACAATTTCTCTGATCTTTACATCAAGACATCCTGCTTCATGATGCAGGACTTCAGGAAAATGGCAATGTTAGTTCTCAGTGATTCAAGTCAAAAGAATGGGAGAGTGAGCGGATCAAGATGGCAGAGGTGTATCGCTCGGATCTTACCGTCCTCACACAGACACATCAAAAGGATGAGAGAAATTGGGAATTTTAGTAAGAAAGTTGCAGCTACATACGGGTGGACACTAGAAAAATTCAGGATCGAACCCAGTTTGCAGGTAAATAATAAAACTTCAAGGAAATGTAATACCACTAGAACCTAATACCCACACATGTGTAGTACACTTTCTATCGAACCAATTTTTTCTGTCT
>NW_011486601.1:0-580 GCF_000754665.1 Bison bison bison | reverse complement strand
GCAGGAGGAATATGTATACGTAGCGCTGATTCATCCTGTTGTATAGCAGAAACAACACAACATTATAAACCAAGGATCTGTCGATAAAAACTTTTTAAGTCTACTAATTTAAAAACTAGAAAAAAAATAGATAAGAACACATAGCCAGTTCAGAGTTACATGCACCAATGCAAAATGAATAAAAGTCAGCAATAATGAAAAACAAAATATCACAGTAAGAATTTGATCCTCGAATTAAAATTCTTAGGAAACAGGCTCAGAAAACATTGACACATATAACTAACTTCAGAAATCTGGCATAAAATGATCAACACAGCAAAATCAAGAGACTGTTCTGGAAGAATCGACAATACTCAAACCATGTAATAGAAAACACACCATAAACGAAAGCAACGATATGAAAAATGCAGTTACAAAGAAACCTTAGAAAAATGTATGCAGTCTACATGAAGGCAACAAGAATTTCCTGAGCGCCTTAGGAAAAAGAAGACTCAAACAGAATAGTATGTTTTGTGTATTCCTGAGGACATATTGTAAGACTGTCGATTTTCCTTAAATCCTTTACAGATTGAGTACCACA
>NW_011486600.1:4775-5277 GCF_000754665.1 Bison bison bison | reverse complement strand
AAACTCAATACATATATTTCTGAATCACCCTCAACACTTCCAATCACACATATTAATTGTGGTGGAAATTGGGATAGGGAAAACCCTAAAAATACACAAATCCAGAGCCAAAGCATTATCAAAAGCAATAGAAATCCTGTTAGAAATGCCAGCAGAGTTCAATCTCCACTGACATCTGTTCCCTGCATCATAGTCTTAAAAGTCTTTGCCATCTTAAATATTGGGAGTTGTGTCTCACTGCTCTAGACATAGATCCATGAGAACATGTAAGACCAAGGTCACCAACATTTTAAATGTTATTGTTCTTCATAAGGGCTTTGCCTGGTGGCTCAGCTGGTAAAGAATCCACCTGCAATGTGGAAGACCTGGGTTTGATCCCTGGGTTGAGAAGGTCCCCTGGAGAAGGGAATGACTACCTACTCCAGTATTCTGACCTGGAGAATTCTTGATAAATCAATCTGCTTAATGCTAGAGAGGAAGATGGACCAGCATTCATTTTACC
>NW_011486600.1:0-647 GCF_000754665.1 Bison bison bison | reverse complement strand
TATTCTGTCTTGTGGCTACAAAGCAGGCAAGTGAAACCAGCTCCTGAATACAATGAGGAACCGCATCTGAAGGAAGCCCCGCCCTCTGGTGGTGATCGTGAAAATTGCACCACAGTGTTGTCTGACCTATTCCTCCGGATAATAGCTTGTGGGGTACAAACAGGAGAAGGGGACAGGACCCTAAGAAAAGAGTCCTAAACATAAGCGTGCTTAGGGAAATATTCTATTATTCCCTCCATAATTTTTTGCATGGTACAGGTATCTCTAGCTTCACAAGAATCCCCAGTTACAATTTCTAGATGGAATAGTCAGAGGTTTCTTCCTTGTATGTGTCTCCGATTCCCATGGGTCAGAGAAGGATCCCGTTGTATGGAAAGTGCTTCCTCCTCAACCCAAGTCATTTCTCTGAAATAGTTATATTCATGTTGACTCTGTCAACATGCCGTGGAGAAAATTTTTTGTAAGGCAGGTGTCAAATAATGTGCAGTTAAGTGATAAGGTTATTATGCTGATTTATCATGGAATGACATATTTGTAAAACAACAAAAATAAAATACGTGACTTCTTTTTCACTGATAATGGTAGAGTTGATCTTCCAATTGGAAAACTATTTTTGGACCTTGAACATCAGGTAGCACAGAGATAAG
>NW_011486599.1:3853-4158 GCF_000754665.1 Bison bison bison | reverse complement strand
ATTTAAACTCCTTTGCATTCCTGGCGTAAACCCAGCTCTGTCACCAGAAGTTAAATGTTTGTCTCTTCTGTAATTAACAATAATAATAATAATAAAACAAAATACCCTGGGCTCTGAAACTTTCCCCAAATAATGTATCTTTCATCATCATCTTCACAGTCTTCTCAAAAATAATTTTCACACTCACTAGTTTTTGGGCATATATTGAAAAATTCCAACAGCATAAGTAATAAAGTGATTTAGTAAACTTGTAAAAAATAATTCAAGCAATATACATGAGTTAAATAGCATGGCTTGTGCAACAG
>NW_011486599.1:0-468 GCF_000754665.1 Bison bison bison | reverse complement strand
TTTTTTCCTTCCTCTGCATCAGGTGGCTTGTCCTTCAATGGTTCCATATTCTTCATGGCTCCAGCCATTCAACCATGAGGTTGACCCATCATGGCTCTGAATCCTGTTGAATCTAACACCCAGGTTCCAGTAACACTGTCTCCTTTCCTTGTCCTTCCATCCTAGGGGTGAGTGATTTACTCGTGTTGCTAATAATTGGGTTTCCCAATTCTCTCCTGCTTGGCTTCCTACCACTTTTGTAACCAACCCCTTGCATTAAGTTCCCTCCATGGTAAATATTTACAGTGGTTTCTGTTTTCCTGGACAATCCTTGACTGTTACATGCAGCCAATTATAATGACTGATCTTCTAGTCTTAAACTCCTTTGCATTCCTGGTGTAAACCCAGCTCTGTCACCAGAAGTTAAATGTTTGTCTCTTCTGTAATTAATAATAATAATAATAAAACAAAATATCCCGGGCTCTGAAA
>NW_011486598.1:4916-5326 GCF_000754665.1 Bison bison bison | reverse complement strand
AAAAGGAGTACGTCAAGGCTGTATATTGTCACCCTGCTTACTTAACTTATATGCAGAGTACATCATGAAAAAAACTGGACTGGAAGAAACACAAGCTGGAATCAAGATTGCCGGGAGAAATATCAATAACCTCAGATATGCAGATGACACCACCCTTATGGCAGAAAGTGAAGAGGAACTAAAAAGCCTCTTGATGAAAGTGAAAGAGGAGAGTGAAAAGTTGGCTTAAAGCTCAACATTCAAAAAACTAAGATCATGGCCTCTGGTCCCATCACTTCATGGGAAATAGATGGGGAAACAGTGGAAACAGTGTCAGACTTTATTTTTTGGGCTCCAAAATCACTGCAGATGGTGACTATAGCCATGAAATTAAAAGATACTTACTCCTTGGAAGGAAAGTTATGGCCAAC
>NW_011486598.1:0-972 GCF_000754665.1 Bison bison bison | reverse complement strand
GCTTCATTCCGTATTCCAAGGCCAAATTTGCCTGTTACTCCACGTGTTTCTTGACTTCCTACTTTTGCATTCCAGTCTCCTATAGTGAAAAGGACATCTTTTTGGGGTGTTAGTTTAAAAGGTCTTATAGGTCTTCATAGAACCATTCAACTTCAGCTTCTTCAGCATTACCGGTTGGGGCATAGACTTGGATTACTGCGATATTGGATGGTTTGCCTTGGAAACGAACAGAGATCATTCTGTCGTTTTTGAGATTGCATGCAAGTACTGCGTTTCAGACTCTTTTTGACCATGATGGCTATTCCATTTCTTCTAAGGGATTCCTGCAGGCAGTAGTAGATATAATGATCATCTGAATTAAATTCACAACGTTTATCTTTCTGATATACTTCACTCTGTTTAATAGGCTCTAGGTTCATCCACCTCATTTCGAACTGACACATATGCATTCCTTTTTTTTTGCTGAGTAATATTCCATGGTGTATATGTACCAACATTTCTTTATCCATTCGTCTGCCTGTGACATCCAGCTTGGTTCCATATTCTAGCTACTGTAAATTGTGCTGCAATGAACATTGGGGTATATGTGTCTTTTTCAATTTTGGTTTATTCAGGGTAGTATGCCTAGGAGTTGGAGTGCTGAGTCCAACTAGGACTAGGTTTTATTCCTAGTTTTTTAAGGAATCTCCATACCGTCTTCCATAGTGTCTGTGTAAATTTACATTCAAACCAACAGTGAAAGAGGGTTCCCTTTCCTTCACACCCTTTCCAGCATTTATTGTTTGCAGAATTTTTGATGATGGCCATTCTGACCAGTGTGAGGTGATATCTCATTGTAGTTTTGATCTGCATTTGCTAATATTGAGTGATACTAGCATCTTTTCTGGAGAAGGCAATGGCACCCCACTCCAGTACTCCTGCCTGGAAAATCCCATGGACGGAGGAGCCTGGTAGGCTGCAGTCCATGGGGTC
>NW_011486597.1:4895-5240 GCF_000754665.1 Bison bison bison | reverse complement strand
CAGATGGTGACTGCAGCCATGAAATTAAAAGACGTTTACTCCTTGGAAGGAAAGTTATGACCAGCCTAGGCAGCATATTCAAAAGCAGAGACATTACTTTGCCAACAAAGGTTCGTCTAGTCAAGGCTATGGGTTTTCCAGTAGTCATGTATACATGTGAGAGTTGGACTGGGAAGAAAGCTGAGCACCAAAGAATTGATGCTTTTGAAGTGTGGCATTGGAGAAGATTCTTGAGAGTCCCCTTGGACTGCAAGGAGATCCAACCAGTCCATTCTAAAGGAGATCAGTCACGGGTGTTCTTTGGAAGGAATGATGCTAAAGCTGAAACTCCAGTACTTTGGCCAC
>NW_011486597.1:0-711 GCF_000754665.1 Bison bison bison | reverse complement strand
TGGAAAGTGAAAGTGAAGTCGCTCAGTCATGTCCGACTCTTAGCGACCCGATGGCTTGCAGCCTTCCAGGCTCCTCTTTCCATGGGATTTTCCAGGCAAGAGTACTGGAGTGGGGTGACATTGCCTTCTCCGGTTACTTTTCTGCTACTCTACTTTAAATAACTTATTTAACTGGACCATTAGCACTCCCTAGTGTAATTCATGTATCCACAAAACTTGTCTTTTCTCATTTGCTTTCCTTTTTTTTTTGAATGTCTTCTAAAGTGGTTCTACATAGAACTAATGCATTCTGGGCTGCCTATTAAGGATTGGGGAGAGAGCAGAGAAAAATTGTGGAGTCCAGCTCTTATAATTCAGTACCATTAAACAGTTTTAAGAAACTGAAAAGCAAAGGAGAAAAGGAAAGATATAAGCATCTGAATGCAGAGTTTCAAAGAATAGCAAGAAGAGATAAGAAAGCCTTCATCAGCAATCAATGCAAAGAAATAGAGGAAAACAACAGAATGGGAAAGATGAGAGATCTCTTCAAGGAAATTAGAGATACCAAGGGAAAATTTCATGGAAAGATGGGCTCAATAAAGGACAGAAATGGTATGGACCTAACAGAAGCAGAAGATATCAAGAAGAGGTGGCAAGAATACACAGAAGAACTACACAAAAAAAGATCTTCACGACCCAGATAATCACGATGGTGTGATCACTGACATAGAG
>NW_011486596.1:4794-5141 GCF_000754665.1 Bison bison bison | reverse complement strand
CCTTGGAAACGAACAGAGATCATTCTGTTGTTTTTGAGATCGCATCCAAGTAGTACATTTTGGACTCTTTTGTTGACCATGATGGCTCCTCCATTTCTTCTAAGGGATTCCTCCCCACAGTAGTAGATATAATGGTCATCTGAGTTAAATTCTCCCATTCCAGTTCATTTTAGTTCGCTGTTCCTAGAATGTCGACGTTCACTCTTGCCATCTCTTGTTTGACCACTGAAAGAATGTGGTCCACTGGAGAAGGAAACGGCAAACCACTTGAGTATTCTTGCCTTGAGAACCCCATGATAAGTATGAAAAGGCAAAATTATAGGATACTGAAAGAGGAACTCCCCAGG
>NW_011486596.1:0-857 GCF_000754665.1 Bison bison bison | reverse complement strand
TGTAAAGAAACTTGTGCCAATGCAGGAGATGCGGGTTCTATCCCTGGTTTGGAAAAATCCCCTGGAGAAGGAAATGGCAATATACTTCAGTATTCTTGCCTGGGAAATCCCATGGACCAAAGAGCCTGGTGGGCTACAGTTGGTGGGTCTCAGAGAGTCAGACATATTTAGATAAGTAGCTACATATTTCCAGTACACAGTTGGGAGGAGCACTATGCTGATCTGGCTATTATTCTGGTCTCGTAGAATACAAGGGAGGAATGATCTACTCAGTTATCAATTGGGTTTCGTTCTTTCATTATTGCAGATACACCTGTGCAAATAGCAAACCTCTAAAATCAGCACTTTGGATCACAGTTTAGTCTACTTTCTGGACCCAGATGGGACTCTAGGAACATCATTTCAAAATGAATATCAGAGTATTTGCCCCTGCAGTCCTTTTGGCTGGATGGGGCAAGAGATTGGCCAAGGAGGTGCAATAATAAGAAAAATGCTCAGTAGTCTCTCTGCTTCTTCAGTCAGGCTCCCAGACAGACTTCTGAATCTCCAGAGTGATTCATACTCAATGACACTGTGTTCTGAGAACTTCAATGTGGTAGGGTAGAAAGGACTTCGCAGGTGGCACTAGCAGTAAAGAACCCTCCTGCCAGTGCTGGAGACATAAGAGACGTGGGTTCAATCCCTGGGTCGGGAAGATCCCTTGGAGGAGGGCATGGCAACTCACTCGAGTATTCTTGCCTGGAGAATCCCCATGGACAGAGGAGCCTGGTGGGCTAAGGTCCATGGGATCACAAAGAGTCAGACACAACTGAAGTGAGCTAGCATGAAGGCAGAGTAGAAAGAACAGAGGATTTGAA
>NW_011486595.1:5066-5519 GCF_000754665.1 Bison bison bison | reverse complement strand
AAATGCCAGGCTGCTCGTAGTGGTCACGACATTTGTTATCCTTCTGATCACAGTCTGATACTGCCAGTTGTCCAATATCTAAAAATAGTTGTTTCAGATATTTTGTCTAGTTTTCTAGTTGTTCATGATGAGAGGGCTATTCTGGCCAGAATCACAACATTCCCCTCTTTTCTGAGGAATTCTTCAGTCTTAAGATGACCCCATCTTTCTCCTGTGGGATCCATTTGTTCCTCACTCCTGGATCTACTTTCATCAAATATGTTCTAGTAGCTTCCATTCTTTCTTTTTTTTCCAGTCTCATGTGATTTGATTTTAATTTTTCTTGAGATGCAGTAGGTTAACAATGTTGTTTCAGGTGTACAACAGTGTTTCACTTATACACTATAAATGTATCTATCCTTTTCACTTATACACTATAGATGTATCTGTTCTTTTTTAGATTCTTTTCCGTTA
>NW_011486595.1:0-838 GCF_000754665.1 Bison bison bison | reverse complement strand
GCAGATTCTTTACCAGTAGCGCCACCTGGGAAGCCCCAACCCAAGGCAATTATTAACTTATTTGCTCTCTCTATGATTTTAGCTATTCTGGACATTGCACATAAATGTGATCTGTTGTGTCTGACTTCTTTCCCTGAGTAGCATGACTTTCAGGTTCAGCCACATTGCAGCCTGTGTCAGACCTCCATTCCTGTTGATGGCTGGATAATATGCCATCATACAGAGAGAACACACTTTGTTAATCCATTCTTCCATAGATGGAAATGTGGGTTGTTTCCACTTTGAGGTGCCTATGAATAGTGCCACTATGAACATTTGTGTATGTTTTCCTGTGGTTGTGTTTCATTTCTCTGGGAGTGGAATTGCTAGGTGGTATGATAACTTACATAGAACATTTTGAAGTTCTGTCTATTTCCACAAGGGCTGCACCATTTTACAGCCCCGCCAGCAACGTGTGAGGGTCCCAAGTTACTGTCTGTCCTTTTGACGAGCACCATTCTAGTAGGTGTGAAGGGCCAACTTATTGTAGTTTGCAGGTTTCTACTTCCTTAATGGTTAATGGTGTCGAACACCTTTTCATGTGCAGGGGCATTTCCCTTCAGCCTGAAGAACTACCTGCAGTATTTCTTACAGGATAGGTAGGCTGGCATTGAGTTTCCCCAACCTTTGCCTGAAATGTATTTATTTCGCTTTCATCTTTAAAGGTTATTTTTCTGGGTATAAAACTCCAGGTTGGCAACTTTTCCCTTTTGGCACTGTTTCAGGTATCATCCTATCACCTTTCATTATTTCTATTGAAGAGCCCACTGCTGCTGCTGCTGCTGCTGCTGTTAAGTCA
>NW_011486594.1:4373-4844 GCF_000754665.1 Bison bison bison | reverse complement strand
GCCTGGCCAGCTGGTCGTGCTCCCTGGACACTTCTGGGGCTTGGGTACCCCACAGGTCATGCTCCAAAGCGGGAGCAGGCTGGAAGCTCCCGGACCCCTCCCTAGTGGGGGTTGGAGTGAAGATGCTCAGAGGCAAGGGTGTCAGCGTCAGGCACCACCTAGTGAAGCCGGGACGAGGAGGCTGGTTGCCTGCGCGAGCAGGTGGGGAGGGAAGGGTACGGCCAAGCCCCTCTGGGTGGGCAGGGCAGGCGCGGAGACCAGCAGGGCCTGCCCCCCTCCAAGTGAGGGGGCGTCTCGGGGACGGGCAGTTGGTCCATGGAGACAGAGAGGCCGGTCTGAGCAAGCGGCCATGAGGGTGAGAATGTGGGCAGGGAGTCAAGCTTGGTCAGGGTATGCCGGCCAAGAAACGGGAAGGATGGGGCCGGGAGTGGCCCCATGCTGCAGGGGCCAGGATGCTGGGGTGGGTGTGGA
>NW_011486594.1:0-944 GCF_000754665.1 Bison bison bison | reverse complement strand
GAGACAGATGGGCTACAGTCCATGGGGTCGCAAAGAGTCCGACACGACTGAGCGACTAACGCTACTACTACTACCTTAGACCTTGGTGTAACGAGCATGCAAGAAATGGCACCGCATCTAAAAACAATGTGTGTACCTTTATTTCAAAGTGCTTCCCTGCTAAAAAAACGCTATCGTTTGAGCCTTCAGTAAGTCATCATTTTGCAACAGTAATATCAAATACATAGATCACAGGTCACTGAGACACATACAGTGGTGAAAAAGTTTGAGATGTTGTGGAAGTTACGAGGATACGACGCAGAAGTGTGACGTGAGAAAATGGCGCCTGTAGAATTGCTAAGCCCTTAATTTGTGAAATAGTCATGACGTCCAGAAGCACAATAAAGCAAAGTGTAATAAAACAAGACATGCCTGCGGCGCGGTATCTGGTGAGGGTCTGCTCCCTGCCGGGGCTCCGAGGCAGAAGTGCCTGGGACACAGTCCCAGGCCTCGGGACACTCGGTGGCCGCAGAGGAGACAGTAGGCCCAGAGCACACGGAGGCAGGAGCTACACGATTGCGCCAGCGGGAGTCCCAGGGCCCAGCACTCAGCGTCTGGGGTTCAGGGCACAGCCCAGAAGAAGCCTAGTTTCAGCCAAAGCCCACGTGCTCCTCTGCCTGGGAGTTTGGCACAGAGTGAGAAGGGGGCCACGCGCACCAGCCCCCTCCGCTCCCGGTCCACTGCAGGCAGCCACTGGAACCAGCCTGCTACTCTGAGCACAGGCCAGGGCAGCGGCGCCGCCGAGGAACAGCAGCATTCGGGGCTGCCTGCTGTTTTTTGCGTCCCACAAGGAGATCCATTCAGACCCGCTGCCTGAGCACAGGGCTGCTGGCCGGACAGGCAAGCCTCAACCTGCTTGGCTCCCCTCGAGCACGCCCCGTCTCCCAGATACAGCCTGGCCAGCT
>NW_011486593.1:4241-5048 GCF_000754665.1 Bison bison bison | reverse complement strand
TCTAAAGCTCTGGCTGGTGTTAATTGAAAATGAAGGCACTTTTATTCCCCTTGTCATTTTGATGTATCTCCGAATTTTTGTAAACGGATTTCCTTTTAAGCTTCAGAGATTACAAGCTATGCAGTATTCCACCTCAGCTGCTGTAATTGATTAGCCACATCTTCCATTTTAACGGTGCAGTGGCCAGGGTAAAAAATAATAGATGATAGTTCCAGGCTTCTAAATTGAACTTCAGTCTTGAATTTCAGCCTAGGACAAAAGAGTTTCCTGAGAGGGTCTAAGTTTCTCTTTGACCTCAGCGTTTTCAAGTGTGATGCATACTTAATTTTGCAGAAACTGTTCTTTTCACTTCAGTCTATAAAGATGTGCTTCTTGGGTTTTGCTATAAACTAAGGCTAGTTCCTACACTCAGCTAGGTAGAAAACCAAAACAGAACCTCTTTTAGGCAGTAAATTTGCTCAGAGTCAATACATGGATCTGAAGGAAAGTACTTTTCTCAGATAACAGAAAAGCTCATCATTTTCTCAATCCAGCCCTTTATTTATGAAAATGTATTAGTATTAGTATCCCATAAATGTGGCTATGTGTATGTAGCATTATAGCATTTAAAGAAAATTCCCATTCAGATATATACCTCAAAACACCAGACTGAGAAAAGGATTTCCATATATCAAAATTCCAGTTTGAGCTGCCTGCCTAAAGTTTGACATAGTTCAGTTCAGTTGCTCAGTCATGTCTGACTCTTTGCGACCCCATGGACTTCAGCACACCAGGCTTCCCTGTCCATCACCACCTCCCAGAGTCTAC
>NW_011486593.1:0-584 GCF_000754665.1 Bison bison bison | reverse complement strand
TAATCACATCTACAGAATACCTTCATTAGACTAGTATTTTATCAAGCAACCAACCATAGCCTAAGCAAACTGACACATAAGATTTAACCATCATGATAATATTTAGCAGATTCTTGACTAGTAAGTCATTTGAAACCAAAATATTTTATAATAAAGCCCAATTTTTGAAAAGCAATACAATCATTAATTCTTGAGTCAGGCTTTTGTGACTCAGGAGGCCTGGGAGACTACATCTTTTTGACAGAGAAGAGGCAGGCAGAGGACATAGAGGGAGAGGTCTGTCCTGGAAAGGCCTCATAGAGTCCTTGGTTACATCACTCTGGTCCTGGACACTGTCGTGTCTCCTGTGAATCATCAAACTACCTTCCTCCTGCTTCTCTATTTGCCCTAACAATCCATTCTCCAGTTGCATATTATTATAATAACCATAGGACTCTGACTTTACTAGATACTAAGGATATGAAAAGACTGTAGGGTTCACTCAAGCCTCTAGAGCTGGAGGAAAAAGTGTTCAGTATATTCATGAAACAAATATAGTCAAAACCTCATCGTTTAGATTTGTGGAAGGGATTCCAGGTTTTTAT
>NW_011486592.1:4749-5367 GCF_000754665.1 Bison bison bison | reverse complement strand
AAATGTGTTAATATACAATATTTGTTTTTCTCTTTCTGACTTACTTCACTCTGTATAACAGTCTCTAGGTTCAGGAGCCTCAATTCAACTGACTCAAATTCATTCCTTTTACGGCTAATATTTCATTCTATATATGTACCACATCTTCTTTATCTATTCATTTGTCAATAGACATATGGGTAGCTTCCATGTGCTGGCTATTGTAAATAGTGCTGCAGTGGACATTGGTGTCCATGTGTCTTTTTGAATTATGGTTTTCTCAGGGTATATGCTGAGGAGTGGGATTGCTGGGTCATATGATAGCTTTATTGCTAGTTATTTAAAGAATCTCTATACTGTTCTCCATAGTGACTATATCAATTTACATACCTACCAACAGTGCAAGAAGGTCCCCTTTTCTCCAAATCCTCTCCAGCATTTATTGTTTGTAGATTTTTTTATGATGGCCATTCTGACTGGTGTGAGGTGATTGTAGTTTTGATTTGCATCTCTCTAAAGCTCAACATTCAGAAAACTAAAGTATGGCATCCAGTCCCATCACTTCATGGCAAATAGATGGGGAAACAGTGGAAACAGTGGCTGACTTTATTTTGGGGGGCTCCAAAATCACTTCAGATG
>NW_011486592.1:0-683 GCF_000754665.1 Bison bison bison | reverse complement strand
AGAAAGTAGGGAAAACCACTAAGCCATTCAAGTATGACCTAAATCAAATCCCTTATGATTATATAGTGGAAATGACAAATAGATTCAAGGGATTAGAACTAGTAGACAGCATGCCTGAAGAACTATGGATGGATGTTCGTAACATTGTATAGGAGGTGGTAACCAAAACCATCCCAAAGAAAAAGAAATGCAAGATGGCAAAGTGGTTATCTGAGGAGGCTTTACAAATAGCTGAGAAAAGAAGAGTAAAAGGCAAAGGAGAAAGGGAAAGATATACCCAACTGAAAGCAGAGTTCCAGATAATGTAAAAAGATTGAAATACCAAGAATCTTCTCTAACTAGGAAGCAATTACAATAAGAAAATGGAAAAAGCTCAAATATATGTGGAGATTTAACAACATACTACTGAACAGCCAATGGGTCAAAGAAGAAATCAAAAGAGAAACCTAAAAATATCTTGAGACAAATGAAAAAGGAAATACAACATACTAAACATGTGAGATTGGGCTTCCCACGTAGTGCTAGTGGTAAAGAATCTGCCTGCCAATGCAGGAGACATAAGAAATGTGAGTTTGATCCCTGGGTCAGGAAGATCCCCTGGAGGTGGGCATGTCAACCCACTCCAGTATTCTTGTCTGGAGAACCCCATGGACAGAGGAGCTTGGCAGGCTACAGTTCATAGG
>NW_011486591.1:4297-4878 GCF_000754665.1 Bison bison bison | reverse complement strand
AACCCCTGGTCTGATGAAGGGGAGCCTCACCTCTTCTCCAAGCCCCAGAAGTTGCCCGGTTATCACTGACATGACAAAATGTTCCAGAGGGTCATCTTCAGCCTTGACCATGTCTGCCTGGCCTGAAGAGAGGAGACCAAGCCTCCCCAAGGCTACCTTCCCAATCAACCAGAATTGACTGTTCCAGAAATGGGCACAGGCAGCCGGGAAAGGGCCTGCAGCACAGGATGGTCCCTGAGCCCCTGAGCCCCTGAGGTGGGCTCCGCTGGATTCCCACTGCCCCTGGGGTGGGGCAGTTCCCTGGGTTGGACTCTCCTCTGGAGCACTTGCCCACCTGGCTAGGCTGCAAGCTCTGAGAGGGCAGGACCACATCCCACTTGTTCACTGTTCAGTTCCCAGTCACTCGGGTCACTATTTGTTGAATAAAAGAAGTAGCTAGGATACTCAGTGGCTCCTGGTGGGTAGTCAAGTTAGAGTCCCAGCTCAGGCACTTGGGAGAGTGAGGTGCTTATGACCTCTTTATGACTTATGTGGTGTGCACGCATGCATGTGTGCATGTGAGTGTGTCCTGTATTTGCCCA
>NW_011486591.1:0-713 GCF_000754665.1 Bison bison bison | reverse complement strand
CATCTGAGAAGGCTGGCTATACTCAATGAGAAAGACATCAGGGAGGCAGCAGTCAGGAGCTGAGCAGGCGCAGGGCCCAGACAGCCCCTTTTCTCTGCAGCATCTTTGTGGCTCCTAGTTGCTAGGAGAAGGCTCTTCCGTTGCTAAGCAACTGAAGCCTGGTGGATTAACACCGATTTTCTGAGCTCACTGGAAGGGGAGGGAGAGAAGGTGCAATGCAGATGCCCTGGGGAAGTTCATTCCTGTCTCCAACCTTTGTTGGTGGATGTGAGTGGAGGTGAAGGGACCGATGAGATGCAGCTGGGAGCTGATCTCTAGGGAGAAGGTCGAGGGTGGGGCAGCTGGGGGCAGCCTATGCCTCAGGTATTCATTATAAAGACCAAAAACCAGAGTGAAACTGGCAATTAAATGCCAATTAGAGGACTAATGAATGCTAATACTGTTCCTTTTTGAAACCCCAGAAAAGGCCTGCAGTCCCTGGGGTGTTTCTGAGCCACCTAACCAGGCCAGATGGGATTGGGCAAGCTTTGTCCTCCAAAGATGTGGGGATTGGAGCATTTTAGGGTCCATGGGCCCCCAACAGTCCTGGGTTCCTACCTCCTGGTGAATGACAGAAGCCCCTCAACACACTGCCCTCTGCTTAGGTAATAACCCCCAGGTGACAGGGAGCTACTTCTTCCTGCAACAGCCCTTTCTGTAGCTTTCCCTTAGAA